>NC_025888.1:358030-368030 GCF_000755165.1 Leishmania panamensis | reverse complement strand
GGGAGGGTCCGACGATACCGCGCCCAGTGCTGGAGGGCCGCTGCTTCAAGTAAGCCGCCTTAATGGCTAACGGCACGGTCGCTGCTGCCCCGTGCACGCTGCTCTGAGTTGGCGTGCATCATGCGCAGAGGCTGCTTCACTGCTCTCTCCTCCTTCCCTTATTGACGTAACGGAGAGTTAGTGCACTGTGAGCGTGCGCATGGCGATGATGCACGGCGCCTCTGGTCGCTTGTGCGTGTGGCTTTGGCTTACACCCACCCGCCACGCCCCTCTCCACTAATCAGTGTAGTTAACGCATTTGTTTTTACGCTCCCTTTTCTTCTGCGGATCGCTGTGTTGATCGTTCGTATGCCGGTTTCTCTCCCTCCCTCTCTCTCTCTCTGTGTGTGTGTGGCTCAGACGCGAGGGATGACACAGAAGAATGATGCGCAGCAACGGAGGGAGGGAAGACGGAAAAGCGAGGGCGAGGGGGGGGGAGAGGAGGTCCTACGCAGCTAATGTTTTGTTCTCTGTGCTCTCTCCATCTTTCTTCTCCGGGCTAAATGCAAAAAAAAAAAAACTCGAGGCTCGCAATCCTGTGGAATGATGCGGGCCTTGTCGTGTACGTAGGAAGGGAGACTCTGTCTGAGTGTGCGTGTATGTGTGGGCTTCCGTGTCAGCGCACGCGCGGTTTCCTCTCCGCCCCGCCCCTCCTTTCCTCTTCCTCGTTCTTTGTGCGTATGTGGGTGTGGGTATGTCCGTTAGCGCCAGAGGTGGCGCTAACGGACACGAGCACACCTCATCGAAGCGGACTCCTGAAACGGCGACAAGGAAATCGGTAGAAGAGAGCGGGAAGTTTCTTGTTAAAGTCAGAACAACATACATATAAAGGAAAAGGAAAGCGAGCGAGCGAGAGAGAGAGAGGGTGACAGCCTCCCTCTCACTTCGTGGAGTGCCTCTCTCCCTTCCACTAGAAAGGGGCGGAGAGGCACTCCGCAATAGTACGCACTCGCACAAACCAGCGAGCTGGTTGTGAAAGCGGGTCGAAGGCAGCACCCCTTTGCCTCCCCACCCCATCCCCCGCCTCTCTCGCTCGCTCGCTCTTCCCTCACTGCCACAAAAGAAAGGTCCACGCGCTAGCATGCGTGCGTGGCAGAAGGAGGAGGGGGGAGGGCGTATCCTGCGTCCGGTGTACGGTGGCTTCCGGAAGGGAGATCGATCCATCTCGGTCTCACTGGGGTGTAGAGGAGGTCGCCCTTCCCCCCCCCCCCCCCAATGGAGGCCTACAGGAACGAAAATGAAAATAACTAATCAAATGCGAATGCACACGCAGAGGGAGAACACGCGCTCCTAACACGGCTTCGTCGCTGGCTCTGTTTTAGTCCACTGCATAGCACGAGCAGCTGGTAGCAGTAAGCGCGTCGTTGCCATACACACGCGCATGCCGGCCGTCCTCACGTGAACTCTGCACATACGCCCATCCCACCCATCCTCCCCGGCTCTAGCGGGCTACTCGCCACCCTGAGAAGATGCGCTCTGTGGCATGTTGTGCAGCGTCCCCATCGCCTGTGCTGTAGTGGTCATCACTCACCCCCCCCCCCTCATCGTGCGTGTTGGGACGCTCTTCATGCGTACGTCTTACCTCCTTCCTCCCCCCTCCTAACTTGTGTTATTCGCCTTCGGTCGCAGCACGAACAGCACTGTTTCTTACGGATCAGTGCTAGACAGACAGACAGACAGACGCACGCACGCACGGACATACACGCATACACTGGACGCCGCAAGGACGGAGGGCCAGGGAGGAAAAAGCAGAGACAATCAGGAGGCGGAAAAAAAAAAACTAAAAATGGCCTCTGTGTCTGCCAGTCGAAGTAGCGGCGGCGGTGGTCGCGGCAGTCTGCACGCTGGGCATCCCCTCTCTCGCGTCGCGACGCTTCGGTGCAGCGGGACGAGCGGCATCACCGTTGTGTGCGCCGGTGGATCGTGTGTGTCGGTGCAATCAGCACCACGGTGGCTGACCTGCGCACTGGCAGGCAGTGGAGCGGTGACGGGGGGTCGTGGTGGACTCGACAGCGATACCAGAATGGCAGCATCATCTCCGCTGGGGATGGCAAAATATGTGGCTGGCGAACCCCTTGGCGTGGCAGGGCAGGAGGTGGGAAAGGGTGCCGATGCCCTCTTCGCAGCGGTGCAGCAGTGGTCGGCAGGGCATTTGCATGAGCCCAGGGACGGCGTGGCGCTGATGACTAGTGCGTCTGCTGCCGCTAGAGCCCCCTCGCCGTGCTCGCCACTGTCGCCAGAGCAGCAAGTTGCCCTTTGCGCCGGTGCCGTTACGTGCCTCTCTGTCGCCTCCCTCCCTGGCAATACAGACACAGCCGTGGCAGTAGTCGGCACCACTGTCGGCACGGTGGCGCTGCTGCTCATCGAGGGCAGTCGCGCCCTCTACAAGGTTGCCGAGTGCTCGCTGGCAAAGTGGAGCAGCGGCGCCATCACGGCACAGGATGCTGTCGTGGACGTGGCCTTCAGCTTGGACCCGGCTGGACGGCCGGAGTTCGTCAGTGCCGCCAGTGCTGGGTGCGTCGTCGTCGTGGATGTGCAGCTTCTCTACCAGTCACCCCGTAACAGCAGCCACAGCGCCGCCGAGGAGCTCGGAGACGCGGAGACGGACGCACCAGCTGCCGTGGCGCACAGAGCAGAATGGCATCAAGAGGCCGCGCCGTGGTCGAACTCAGCCCTTCGGGCGAAGGCCGTGGAAGCGCTTGAGCGGTCAGGCGCGCATCGGGTGCGGCGCAGCTGCAGTGACGTCTTCGCCTGCTCCTTTGTAGAGGCCGATGTGGTGCGCATCTTGGCTCCGCAGCGCCTGCAGGTCGCCGTCGCGATGGACGTGGCGCTTGTCGTGGTGCTCAGCAGCGGTGCGTTGCACTACGTGGAGCGAGTGGTCGAGGGAGGCTCAGTGCGCCTCCTTGCGGAGTATCACCGACAGCGACTCGCCAAGGGTTCTGTCTTCACATCGCACGCATCTGCAGCAAGACAGGGGGCGGACAGCGCTGCTGCGGGCGACTTCTCTACCGATGCTGCTTCACTGCGCCTCCTCACCGACAGCCGCGCCGTTCCGCACGTCATCTACCGCTACCGTCTCTCGCCCTACCGCATCCAGGCCTGTGATGACAGCGGCCAGACGGCGAGCGGGGGCGGAAGTAACTGCGGAACTGCGGCGTTGGGGTTGTCCTCCGCGGCGGAGTCGGTGACGCATGTGTGCGACGCGCATCTGCATTTCAGCGAGAAGGATGCCGCGTGCCACGTCGTGCTGGCTGGCACACAGAGTGTGCCGGTCAGTAAGGTTGGCTACATGTCGCCTGCCTCACGCGTTGGCTCGGTTGCCGTGTCCATGGGGTCAGCTGAGTACACGCTGGGTCACGTCCAGCAGCAGCAGCAGCAGCAGCACCACTACTCGGGAATAATTGGGTACAAGACCCTCGGGTGGTGGGCAATCGTGCGGAACGCCGTCCTGCCGCGTCAGACTTTTGATCGAGATGCGCTGGAAAGGCAAGCGTTCCAGCAGCGCCAGCGCCAGCAGCAGCAGCAGCCACACGACGGGAACACCTTCTCGACGTTTAGGAGCAGCACTGACTCACCCTTCTCGGTACATGTGCAGAGCAACACGATGGCCCTGCCGTGTGGACTCGGTCCCTGTCCGGCCTCCCTCTCCGCCTCCGCCTTTACGTCTCCTGTGACGCCGTCACCAGCCACGGCAGGGGCTGGTGTGAGTGGCGGCGTCAGCACGGCAAGCGCTGGTCAAGGCAGGGGCTTTGCAGCTGTTTTGATGCTCACGGACGCTCTTGTCTTGGCATCCGGTCATGAACTGTACGTTGGTGACCTCCGCGATGTGCCGCCGAGCGCCACGACTCTGCCGGTGCCGCGTCCGCTTCGCTCCTTCGGTAGTGTCATCGAGGGGATTACCGCCGAGCCGTACATGGATACTCGAGTGGTGCTGGTGGCAACCAGCTCTTGCGTGACTCCCCTATCGCTTGTATAGGGGCGTTCTCATAGGAGTCACAGCGATTTCAGAAGCAAAAGAAGTGAGAACTTGGAAGCAGCCCTGAGCAGATGGCTGGAAAGGCACAGACAAGTACGCGGTGTGTTTGTCGCCCCCCCCCCCTCTAGTCTGCCAGGACGCGGCGACCGCACCTCGTACTGAGTGTGTGCGTGCGTGTATAACGTGGGTACTGATCTTGTTTGGATTCACTTCCTCCCTTTCCCTCCCCTCTCCCTCGCGCGCTGTGCGCTCGCTCTCTCTCTCTCGCTTTGGGAGTGATAGGCACGAGCAGAAACTTACGTAAGGTCGACACACAGCCACTGAGGATGTCGAGAGCGAAGCAGAGAGGAGAGAGAGAGAGAGCGAGCGACCGGGCAACACACGTGTGGAGGTGGGGGAGACGTAAGAGAAGCTACATGTGTGGCATGCTCCCTCGCTCTCTCTCTCTCGGCCAACCGACAAGGGAGAAAGAACTCTCTACCAAGCGACGAGTACTTTGCACACGTTTAATGCGCCTGCGATCCCCCACCACAATCACTACTGCGCCAATCACGTGCAACAACACCGGCGGCGTCCTACACTCCCTCTCACCCCCCCCTCGCCCCCGACGCTCGCTCACACGGCACATTTCGTTCCGGAGCACGCGCGTGTGGCGATTACGTTGCCCACATCCCTCTGCACACCCCTCCCTCCCTCCCTCCCCCCGCTCTTACCTGTTCTGCGATCGCTTGTGTTGGTGATGCGCTCAACGGCATCTTCTACCCGCCTCCCCACACACACACACACACACGTACACACACCAATCCCCCGTGTATCAACATCGACCCACACGAAACACAGCACCGGCACATCACACGCACACACACTCGTGTCGGCCCACACGCAGGTGCGTCATCGCCGTCTGCGTCAATGGAGGATCGTTCGCTAAAGCTGGCGGAGGACTTCGTCTCGGCGCGGTACATCGACATGGGCCGCGAGTCGTTGCAGTCAACGGCCCGCATCCTGCGTTCCATCCTGGCGCAGCGTTGCTGCCCAGATGAAGGGCTCAACGATGCTACCATCGAGCTTATCCTTCGCCAGCTCGCGCTGATGGACACGAACAACTTCGCACACCACGCCGGCGGCGGCGAACGCGAGGGCCGTGTTGTCTCTGCCCTCGTTCGCACGCGGCACTTCCACTTCACACACGGGATTGGGCGCTCCGGCGACTTGGTCAGTGAGCAGCCGAAGGCAGCGGGGTCATCATTGCTGTATAAAGTAACGAACGTGCTCATGCTTGACCTGATACGCCAAGCCGGGGCCCCGTCGACCGCGGCCGCAGTGGTGGTGCCAATGGCAACGGGCATGACGCTGGCGCTGGTGCTTCGGTGTGTAGCGAAGACGCGCACAGAAGAACTGCTGAAGGAGGCAGGGGCGGCGCCGCTGCAACGCACCGTCACGAAGGACTCAATGAACGCAACGTCCGCTTCCCGAGTACAAGAGTCGCGAATGTGCGAAGATGATCGTACCAAGCAGGACCGCACATGTGTGTCAGCCCCGGAGGCACCGCGCTACGTCATATGGCCCCGTATTGATCAGAAGACAGCGCTCAAGTGCATTGACGCGGCGGGGCTAGTGCCGGTGCCGGTACAGCTACGGCCGGCCCTGCCACTCGCACGCTCTGCCGCCCCCTACGCCTGCACTGACAGCGGTAGCCTCAGCCGTAACCAAGCCAGCATTGGTTCACCATCGACATCATCGCTGTCGTCGTCGCTGTTCCTTGAGTGCCATGTGGACGACGTAGCCACCGCCGTCAACACCGTTGGTGGGCCGTCGCAGGTGGTGTGTGTGCTCTCCACAACCAGCTGCTTCGCGCCACGCCTGCCAGACAACACGGTCGCCATTGCCCAGTACTGTAAGAAGGTCGGCATTCCCTACGTGGTGAACAATGCGTACGGAGTGCAGAGCCGCCGCATCATGACTCGGCTCGACGCGGCGCAGCGACTGGGGCGGGTCGACTTTGTGGTCCAGTCTGGCGACAAGAACTTTCTGGTTCCGGTGGGTGGTTCGATCATCTGCTCTAGCAACAAGGAGTGCTGCCAGGCCGCGGCAGCCCTTTACGCAGGTCGCGCGAGCATGAGCCCCATCCTTGACCTCTTCATCACCGCCTTGAGCCTCGGTCGGCGCGGCATGCGATCCCTGTGGAACGATCGCTACAGGTGTCGTGCGCGGCTGATTCAGCAGCTTCGCGTGTTTGCGCGCGAGCGAGGGGAGGTGCTGCTGGTCGACGACAGCGAAGAGGGCAAGGGTTATGAGGATACCGTAGGTGAGCCGCAAAGGGCTGGCAATGCTGCCATGCCCCGCAATGACATCAGTGTCGCCGTCACCATGCGAACTTACGGTCGGCCTGCAGCCGAAGCGAGCAGCACTGGTGCGCAATTGGGGTCGGAGCAGGGGGAGAAGACAAACTGGGCAGCCGCCCGCGCCCTCGGTGCACAACTGTTCCGCAGCGCGGTCACTGGCCCCCGCGTCATCACCCCCGCACCGTCGACCCCAACTATGATTGCGGGCTGCACGTTCACGAATTACGGCATGCATCAAGATGGGCAGCCGCCATGCCCGCTGCTGGTGATCGCGTGTGGCATCGGCACGTCAGAGGCTGAGGTGGAGGCACTGATGCTGCGCCTTCACGACGCGTGGCCTCTTCCCGCGTGAAGAAGCGCACGGCCTGGTGCCCACCGTGTAGAGAAAATTGCGTTCGTGGTGGTGTCTGCGCACAGCAGCAAAGGGAGAGGAAATTAAGGAGAGGACGACGCACCAGTGAGAGGGTGCAACACAGCGTGAGGAAGGGTTGGCACTCTTTTTTCGCGCTGGAGAAAGTGAGCGACCACCTCAGCACCTCTGCCGCCTTTGGGGGGAGAGACAGGGGGGCTTCCTCCTCCTCCTCCTCCCCTCTATCAGCCCACCTTTACCCGTGTCGCCTTGAATGCTCTATCTGGGCGTCGCAGTCGTTGCTCCAACCATCCTTCCTCTCCTCTCCCTCCACCTTGCCCCTCTCTTTCTCTCTCTCTCTCTGCGCATGGACACTAGTAACACGTACACGCAGGCATTTGGCGGGTCGGCAGAAACCCCTCTCCCCATTACATCCACCCGCCCCCCCCCCCACACACACACAGAGGGAGGGGAGAAAATACAGGCACAGGTGTTCGCGTCAGTATGGTGAAGCAGCGCATGACAGCCCTCGATGTGAGGGCGACAGTGGAAGAGATGCGGGCGAACCTCATAGGGCTGCGGCTGCTTAACATCTACAACATGGACAGCAAAATGTTTTTGTTCAAGTTTGGGCACGGCGAGCACAAGAAGAACGTCCTCCTCGAGAGCGGCATGCGCTTCCATCTAACGGAGCTGGAACGTGAGAAACCGAAGGTACCGTCACAGTTCACTCTCAAGCTGCGCAAGCACGTCCGCGCCTGGCGGCTCGACAGCATCTCGCAGCTGCAGCATGACCGCACGATAGACCTCTGCTTCGGTGTTTCGTCGTCTGAGGGCTGTTTCCATATCATTGTGGAGCTCTTCTCGAAGGGCAATGTAATTCTGACCGACTACACGTACAAGATGATGATGCTGCTCCGTACGCACCGCGATGACGAGGGCCACAACCTGATGGTGAATCAAGTCTACCCCGTCACGGCCCCTTTTGTTGCTGCGGTGGCGGTCGAGTCGGCTTCGGCGCAGGAGGCAGATACCGCCACCACGGTGTCCTCGGTGACTAGAACAGCTGTATCGGCAGCGGAGGTGCCGCACATTTTCCTCTACCCTCCGCACGTGGACGCATCTGGCCACCTGCACGTGCAGCGCATCGCCGACGCCGATCTCACACTGGCCCAACAGCAGGTCAAGGAAGAGCGCACACGGTTGATGAAGGCGGAATGGGAAGTGGGGCTCACCCGCAGCAACGACCGCACTGTCGTGCAAACATTGGTGGCGGGCATTCAACACTTTGGACCTGATCTAGCTCAGCACGTGCTGGCCATCACTGGTGTATCTAACGCACCCCGGAAGAGCTGGAAGCAGTCGACGGACGACATCTTTGCAACCCTGCTCCCCGGTCTGTTGGAGGCCTTTGACCTTGCTAAGGTCGACCTCGCCTCCGCCGGCGGCTACCTCATCAAATCGAAGGCGGGGCCCGGCAGCAGAGCCAACGCCGCAGAACCACCGGCGCCAGACGCCTCCACTGCCGCCGCTGGTGTAGCCGACCTCGTCGCCGTCGCGGAGAAGTACGAGAGCTTCACGCCCATCTTGCTCGCCCAGTACATAGAGGACGGGGTGGTGTCGTTCTACCGCGCCAGCTTCGGTCGCGTCTGCGACGAGTTTTTTCTCATCACAGAGACGGCACGCATCGATGCGTCGAACGAGAAGCGCAAGAACACCTCCAAGAACAAGGAAGACAAGTTTGCGGCCGATCACGCGCGCCGCATCAACGCACTCGAGACAGACATAGCGGCTAACCAGCTGAAGGGCGAGCAGCTCATCCTGAACGCTGACCGCGTTGACGAGGCGATCCAGCTCATCAACGGTGCCCTAGCAACGGGCATCTCGTGGGAGGCCTTGCGCATACTGCTGAAGAGACGCCACGCAGAGGGGCACCCAGTGGCGTACATGATTCATGACCTCTTCCTAGAGCGCAACTCTATCAGCGTTTTACTCGAGACGGTGCTGGACGAGGAGGCGGGCGAGGAGGACTGCGACGTGCCGCCGATGGTGGTCGAGGTGGCGCTGTCCAAGACGGCCCACGCGAACGCTGCGGACTACTTTGGCAGGCAAAAACAGCACCGCTCAAAGTTGGAGCGCACCCTTGCGGCGACCGACAGGGCGGCGGCTGGGGCGGCGCGCAAAGGAGAGCGCAAGGCAGCAGAGCAAAAGGAGAGGAAAGTGATCGTCAAGGAGCGGCAGCGCAGCTGGTGGGAGAAATTCTTCTGGTTCCGCACCAGCGCCGGTGACCTTGTGCTGCGTGGCAAGGATGTGCAGTCGACGGAGCTGCTGGTGCGGCGCGTGATGCGTCTTGGGGACCTTTTCATCCACTGTGATGTGGATGGGGCTTTGCCGTGCCTGCTGCGGCCCATGAACGACGTCTGGCAGGAGCTCGGTGGCCACAATGCTGGCGGCAATGCCGTGGCCTCGCCGAGGACTCAGCCGGTGGCGATGCACAGCGCGTGTGAAGCAGGGGCGTGGTGTGTCGCCTTCAGCGGCGCATGGGAACGGAAGCAGACGACTGGCTCGTGGTGGGTGTACGCGTCGCAGGTGACGGGTGGCACGGCCACCGGCACGTACCTCTACACCGGCGAGCGACACCATCTGCCCCCGCAGTCGATGTCGCTCGGGTGCGCGCTGCTCTTCTACGTCGCACGCACCGTGAGTGAACCGGCGGAGGCCGCGCCGGCTGCAATCACTGCTGGAGTCAAGGATGACGACGACGAGGCGGCGCACGGAGAGGAGGACGCTGTCGACCCGTTCACCGTGCTACGGCGTGAGCTGCCCAGCCTCCTGACATCGACCGCAGACGCCAACCCGCCAAGCGGCACCGAAGGAACAGTCGTGCCCGCTGACACAGCGACTGTCCTTGTCGAGCTGCCCTCCGTGGAGGCTCTCCGTGCGGAGCAGCGTAAGCAGCGGAGCCTATACGCGGCCGGTGTCGGTGGCGGTGTGGACAGGCGTCGAACGAAGGGCGGGGCGCGCAACTCACGCGTCGACCGCGAAGGTCTGCAAGGCACGCCGGCTGCAACTATTACCCTCATTCCCTCCCCGGCGATGGAAGACGGTGTAATCACCACCGTGGCGACGACAGCTACGCAGAAGGACAACGACCAGGCCAAGAACTTGACAAAGTACCAGAAGAGGAAGCTGAGGAAGATCCAGGACAAGTACGGCGATCAAGATGACGAGGATCGCATGCTCGGAGCAAAGGTGAATGGGAATCAGCTGTCACTTGTACAGCTGCTGGATCTG
>NC_025888.1:351061-353010 GCF_000755165.1 Leishmania panamensis | reverse complement strand
ACCCCTCGATCGCTCTCCTGGCGTCGGTGGACGTAGAGGTCACGGGGAGAAGGGGGTTGGCTCGCACTCGTGGCCGATGGCCCAGCGCGTGGGTGCAGTCGTTGGTAGTCAGACGAGGAGTGGAAGAAGGGTGCGTCTACACAACCTTCAAGCACACGTAGTGCAGCAGCGCGGGAGCGTCATTCACCACAACTGGGGGGCTCGCACTCTGCGCACCTCAGTCCAGATGAAGGAGTGGGGCCTCCGGCCGAGCCGGGGAGATTGTGCAAAAGCCCTGGTGCGCGAGTAGCGTTGTATACCACTACCACCAGGCTCCTTTCTCCCCTATTCGTCCCACCCGCTCACCTCGTCGTGTTCTTCGATGAGGTGCCCTCGCTGAACCCCCACCCCCTTCCTCCTCCCCTCCTCCCCCACCCACACACAAGCCATAGAAACACACTAACACAAAGGGAAAGAAAGAAAGCGGTGATGAGTGCCTCGGGTGGCCATCGGCCCCAACTCCGCCCGCTACAGCAGCAGCAGCGGTGACGCACCCTTCCGCTCCATCTCCATCTCTCTCTTTGTGCTCGTTGTTGTTGTTGTGCGAACGCGTCTTCGACTTTCAATGTACAGGTGCATGTGCATGGGCGTGTGCGTGTGGGTGTGCGTCTTCCTTCCTTTCAGTTTGTTCCTCTCTTGGCTTTTGTTTTACTACAAAGTGACTTGTGCGTGTGTGTCGGTGCCTGTAGTAACATCTACGCCCCCCCCCTCCTCCTCCATACACACGCACACGCACTATACCCCCCCCCCTCTCTCTCTTTCTCTGTGCGTGTGATGTGTGATGGGTGGGTGAGTGGGTGTGGGTGTGCGTGTGGGTGACCCTCTCTTGTTCATTGGGGCCTTTCTTCTTCGCTTGTCTCTTCAGCGGTGGTCGCGGTGTGTGTGCGTGTGTGGATCTCTGTTTGGTGGATAAAGAGCGACATGTAGGTGGTAGGGGAGCGGGAGGAGAGGAAGCACCAGCAGGAAGGTAAGACGAAGGTCATTCCTCAGAACGGCCAATTGCTTAAGTCCCTTATCCTGCATACACCGCGCAGTCCCAACCACCACCATCACCGCCACCACCCTCCCTTTCTTATGAAGACACGCACAGGCACACGCGCTCACAAAAGACTCACATGGGCACAGGGAACTATACACTGTATCATCACCGTCCCACTCACCTCATTCATCTCCACCCCCACCCAACCCAACCGACACGCCAACTGTGGAAAAAGCTCATGACTGGATGTGTGTGTGGGTGTGTGTGTGTGTGCTTGACGGACTCGCTCTCTCCTCCCTCCATCTTATAGACAAGAGAAGCAAGCAAGCGAGGCACACACACACACACACATCGAAAAAGAGTTGAAAATGTGGCTGGAAAAGTTCGATACGTGAAGAGCCAAAAAGGAAAGGGAAAAGACGCCCAAAAAAAAAAACAACAACAACGAGAGCTGAACAACCAAAAGACACGCTCGGGCGGGCGCACGTGCCTTCATAAAGTCTTCCAGTCATGTACATAAGTTGACGACAGCACGCAAACGTAAGTATACACACACACGCACACATTACACACACATCACACACACACGCACACATGTCTGAGCAGTGAACCTCTCTCTCACGCTGCGCTACACTTCTACGTGCGCATTGCCTACCCACCCATTCACTCTGACGCACGCTGCCTCCTCGTGCAGTCACCCCCTTTTCTCCACACCACTTCACCACCCCGCCCCCTTCCTCCTCCCCTCCCAACTTGCTGAAACATACAGTCCAGCAGAACCATCATCATCTCACTCAGCTCACATCAGCACTCTCAGCATCTGTGTCCTCCTTCTCCCTCTCTCTCAGGTAATATCTTGCGCCGCGCGTCTCCCACGCCACGACTTAGGGATCTGCTTTAAGGCCCGTTGCAAACCCTAAAGGTTAAAACT
>NC_025888.1:280282-350153 GCF_000755165.1 Leishmania panamensis | reverse complement strand
TAGTCGTAACGGCAATGGGAGGGGGGGAGGCAGAGTGACCACACACACACACACTTTCGGCGGGAGAACCTTCTTGCGGTTGTCGAGATGGGTAGCCTCGAAGGGGGGCTCCTTGCTGTGAGTTTGGTGTTCGTAGGAGCCCAAGGCACGGAGAGAGTGGCGCCATCCATGTGCACGTGCGTCGGCCTACAGGTTGGTGTTGCTGACATGCACGTGGAAAAGAGGGCTGGTGTGGGGATGAGGTACCGTGTAAAGAGAGAGAGAGAGAGCGGAGGATGGCGGTGATTATTAGAAGGCGCAATGGGAGAAAACACTGAAGAGGGGGGAGGGGAGATGTGAGGGAACGGGAGTTAACGGCTAAGAAGAAAAACGCCCGATACCCCTCGACCCCCCCCCTCCCACCACCGCCTTCCTCGCCTGCATGACTTTGGCGCTCCATCAAAGACCCGAAATGGGAAGAGAAAGCATCGAGAAAAAGAGGCGGGGGTGGGAGGCCTAACTCCCACCGCGCGCTTCGCTCTTCCTCTGCATCTCTCATGCGAAGAAACTCTTGGGTGTGGCAGAACGAACGCTGAGCACGTGAAGCGCAGAAAGAGAAACGGGGCCGTCACACGTGCACACCTCTACTCTTCCTCCTGACTTGCAAGACGAGTACGCCACTTCTCTTGAGAGAGGTGATGGATATATCTGAGTCTGTCTGTGCTTGCCCGCTAGTCATTTGCTTCAGACCGACTGACACAGAAGGAGATAGAGGTCGTGAGGTATCTTTGGCGCGCACCTCTCATGTCTCCCTCTCAAGCACAGCCGTCTCGATGGATGTATCCTTCCTTCCCCCACCAGCCTATCGCTCTCTCGCTCTCTATCTCTCGGTATTTCCTGTTTGTTTTCTTTGCTCACGTGCGTGGGGGCGCGCGCGCTCGAACTCTCGCGTCCGCTTCTGGGAGTCCCCTTCCACACCCATTAAGTCACATCCGTCAGCGCCCTTCACCCTCTGCGCGCGCGCACCGGTTTTCCCACGCGTAGACCCCCTTACGCCCCCTTGCACCATCACCCCATCCCATCCGCAGCAGTTTGCCCGCCAACGCTTTACACCTATCAACCCATCCTCCTTGCAGGCCCCCACTCCCTGCCCCCACGCCCGCCTCCGCAACGTCCACCAACCACCACCGCCACCAGCCAGTAGCAGCAGCACACACCAGAAGGAATAGTATAAGAGAAAAAATACCCAAAAATGAGCAGCTCTAAAGCATCACCAACGAGTCTATCTCAGCAGCAGCTGAGTAGTGTGCGTCATCCCGGCATCTCCGGCTTCTCCAGCGCCATCTACCGCGGTGCGCTGAACCACAGCGCCTCGGCAGAGCTGCAGGAGGGCTATCGCATCTTGACGAATGGCCAAAAGGCAAGCATTATTAGCGACAAGGAACTCTACAGGGCGTTCCACAACTGCGGCCTGCACACAACCGAAGAGGAAGTAAACGATCTGCTCCGCATCGTGCACCAAGATGAGCACGCTCTCGGGCTGGAATTTTCGGAGTTCATGATGCTGATGACGAAGGAAATCGATGAGCAGTCGATGGAGGAGATGCGGCGCGCCTTCCGCTTGCTTGACCAAAATAATACTGGAACCATCACCAAGAAGCAGTTCACTGAGCTCTTCGTTTCCGCCGGGGAGCACAGCAGCGCCGAGGAGCTAGAAGAGCTGATGCTGCTGGCCGAGACGTCAGAGGAGTCGGAGGTGGTGGACTACAACAAGCTCGTTAACGAGCTCGCCATCCGACTGAACAAGATGTAGGAATCGACGCATGGCGAGAAGAAAGGAAGTGTGAACCCCCCCCATCCATGGAGGGGAAGGGAGGATAACACAGCGCACGTGTGCGTGTGCGGTGGTTGATCACCGTATGCGTAGGCATGAAGGCGTGTGTGCGCGAGCGGGTGGAGGTGCGTCACGCATCGCCGCTTCCGCTTGTTTTTGCTTGCTTTGAAAGGGGGGCGTTTGTTGTTGCCCCACACTCCGCTCTCTTATCGCACTTATGTGCGTCTGTGTGTGTGGGGGGGGGGGAGGGGGGCGGTCAACCGCTGCTGTACTTTGCTACCGCTGTTGCATGTGTGCCGGTGTGACGCGCGTGGATGCCAATGCACCCGCCCACGACCTCGCAGCTGACCACGCTCCATTGCTTCTCGTTTTCCCCCACCTCCTCGCTTAACTGCAGACTTCCTCCCTCCTTCCCCTCGTCCTCGCTTTCTTCCTGCACCTCCACACGTTGTTGTCTTGTGGGCTTATGCGCTTCTTCTTTTTTTTTTTTGCGGCTTTTATGAGTGAGTGTGTCCACTGGTATTCGTGCCACCACTTGATGTACGCCTCTCTCTCCCTCTCTGCGTGTGTTTGTGTCTCGCGCACAGGTTAGCTGACTAAGTGGATTCTTTCTTCCCTCCACGGGCGCAGCAGCAGTGTCAGGTGGGGGCCCCGCGCTCGCGCGATGGCTGACACGCGTCAGGTGTCCATCTTTTCTCTCTTCGTGCTTGGGTAGCTGCACACCTGCGCATCTGTAGGAGCCGCTCTCTCCCTCTGTATGCTACTCAGAGAAGGCGCGCACGGCTTCCTCTGCGTAATCCACGCCCCCCTCCCCCCCTGCACTCTCTCTATCTTCGTACTCCCTCTCTCCCTCCCTCCTTCCCTCCCTCCCTGCACTTCCACCCCCGTCACCTCCACTGGCTCGCCCGCACTCACGCAAAATGTATCGATGCACTATCGATAACCGAAGCGTATTATAAGGCGCGCCGTAACCCTTCACCCCACCTCCCCCTATTTTTTCCCGCTGCCTCGCGTGCACAACACCTGCAGTGCCACCACGCAGATCTTCATGAAGACGCTGACCGGCAAGACGATCGCGCTCGAGGTGGAACCGAGCGACACGATCGAGAACGTGAAGGCCAAGAACCAGGACAAGGAGAGCATCACGCCGGCAAGCAGCTGGAGGAGGGACGCACGCTCTCGGACTACAACATCCAGAAGGAGTCCACTCTGCACCTGGTGCTGCGCCTGCGCGGCGGCCTGATGGAGCCGACGCTGATCGCGCTGGCCAAGAAGTACAACCGGGAGAAGAAAGTGTGCCGCCGCTGCTACGCCTGCCTGCCGGTGCGCGCCACGAACTGCCGCAAGAAGACCTGCAGTCACTGCTCCAACCTGCGCATGAAGAAGAAGCTGCGCTAGGTGTGGTGGCTAACCCCGCAGCGCTCGCTCTCTGCCTGTCTTGTGGTACCGGTGGTGCTGGCGTGACGTGGCGCGTCTGGGGTGTTGCGATAAGAGGAGAAGCGAGAGAGAGGATGGTGGGATACAGATATGTATGTGTACACACATCTGCCACAGGGTGAGCGGGCCTCTCGCTCACTCGTTCACCACCCGCGTCCTTCCCCTTCCTCCCTCGCCTCTCCGCTCCTTTTTTTTTTTCTGCACTTTCCATCTTTTACCTGCAAACCCTTCCATGACAGGACGGGGGACACCTCAGCGCGTGGCAGCTCAGGGTCCAGTACCCCCACCCTGTGGGGAAGTCAGAGCGGTGTATCGCTACGGATGCAGGCGGTGAGGACGTTTGCCCTACCCATAAGATGGGCAAGTTGTCAGCGTGACTCGAATGCATCTCACCAGGCCCTCGCTGCTTGCGGGTGCGTGGGGAGCCCTGAGCCGCCCCGAAGAGGATGCACCAGGTGGCAGTTGGCATGATGGAAGTGGCTGTGAGGCGACCTGCGAGGCAGTAGTGGGTAGAGTCCGAGGCAGCGGCCGTGCTCAGGTAACTGAGTCAGCGTATTGCGGAAACGGGTGCCTGCAGCCGCCTCGCACCATGTGATAGGCCTGTTGGTAGGCCGAGGTAGAGGGGAGTTCGACTCATCCTGTATGGCCGGGGAGTGGACACATTGGAGAAGCAATTTACTCGTCACAGATAAGACAGAAAAACAGCACCACTCTCGAGTCAGAACGAAAAGTCGCGGCAATGGGTCTACGGCACGCCTACACACACACACAGCTACCCATCGGCATAACGACATGCGCCTCCGACACTGTTTGGTGTGAGTGAGTGTGTCCTCTGGGCTGTACCGCCGCTTCTCAGCTCTCCTCCTCCTCCTTCGCCCAACCCCTCACGTGACTGTCACCACACAGCCGTCCTGTGTCGCTTGCACGCCCTCTGCGCGTATGCCTGTGTGCGCGCGTCACCAGATGAGGAAACAGTGACATTTTTGTGATACGGTAGTGTTTCATTATGAGGAAAAGGGAGTTTAGGTAAACGATTGCGTGGCCAGCAGCGCGCATCAATGTCAACCCTGCCCTGTTGTACGGACCCTCTCTTCGACTGATTCATCTCATTCTTACCTGCGTCTCTCTCTCTCTCCTTCTCCCTCGCTCACGCGCGCTTCGAAGGATTCTGTTGGATGCGACCTTCTGTTCTGCGACCACACACACACACACACGTAACAAATAAAAAAAAAAACAGAAGTACACTGCATACACCGCATGGCTGCGTATATTCGAGGAGTTGTGCTCTCCCGCCCCCCCCTCTCTCTCTCCTACACTCTCACCCCCTACTAGTCTGTGTGGACTTGTTTGCCTTTCTGCAACTGGGTCCTACAGGCCCACTCACCCACCTACGCACAGGCGCGTCCCATTAGATGTCTACGCATATGCATCATCCCCGCTGAGAACCCCCATCACGTAACTCCTTGAGTCGGCCTTTTTTTGCTTTGTGCGTTGGTGTAGGTTTAATCCCTCACGTAGCGCAAAAGGGGGAGAGAAGAGAGGGGGTTCCACAGTGCCCTCCACGTGTGTGTTTCTCTGTGACGCTCCTCCCTCCACTTTACCACCACCCCCACCCCCTGCCGCGTACATCATCACAATCCCTTTCGCTCTTGGGCACGCAACTGTGGTGCCCGTTTCTCTTCTATTGGGCTTGTAGGTTTTGCTTTCCTTTCGCTCGGTTGCTTCGCTTTAGCATCGACACACGCGCACACACACACACACCTTCTCCTCCCCCTCATTTCTCTATTTCGCTGCTCTCTCTGCCTCCCCTATCCCCCACCCCTTTTGTCATTCGTCGACTTTCAGCTTCCCTCTCTCTCTCCCTCGCATACGCAGCCACACGTGAAGACGCGCGGCTCTTTTCTCTTCTGTGCTTTTTCGCGGGGACGAGGAGGTCTCTAGCTTGTGTTGGGCTTATACACGCACGCACTCCCTCTCGAACCTCTCTGCCCTCGCCTACTCCCGCCCATCTTCACTTTGCGCTGCGCCTCTTCCCTCCACCCTCCCTCTTTTCCTCCCTCTTTTCTCGCCTCTGCGATAGAGGCAACAAGGGGAAGAACGGGAAAGCGAGAGAGCTGCAGTGCTCGCACTAACTTGAAGGTGAGCTGGCCGGCCAAAAAGGATACGGACACACGCGAGGCTAACAAGAATAAGCAAGCAGAGTAGCCAATAACGAGGTTTGTGAGTGACTCGCACACGTGGCCGAGACAGCGTACGCGGAAGTCAGTACCAACGTTTTGTAGGCAGGGCGCTTCTGATAGACACGTCAACACAGAGAGAGACACACATACCAACTTTGCTTTCTTCATTCTCTGTTTCCCTCTCGTTCTGGTCTTCTCCCTGCTGCCCTTGTCGGTCTCGGTGGCGAGTTTATGCGCCCGCCTCTGCCAACTCTTTCGGTAGGAAAGACGGCTGTTTCTCGGCGCCTCTCTGTGTTGTGCGCCCTCGCATCTCTCTTAGGCTCAGCCTCTGTGTGTGTGTCTGGGGGGAGGGGGGAAGTGTGGGCAGGGGGAGTCATTTCTGTCTTCTCTTTTCTGTTGTTGCTTTCCTACTGCAGTTGATCTACAGTAGCGCGTATATTGTTGTGGGCCCTTGTATGGCGGTGGCAGTGGTGGTTACCAACTACTACTACCACAGTAACCCTCTTTCTTCATCTGTTTATCCACCCTCCCCCACTCCTCTTCTCCTGTTTCAGCTTGGTCTTTGCTTGCTCTCTTAAAGACTCGTTCGCTCTCTTTCCCCCTCCTCATCGGGCTCTACGCTTGGACCTTTTCTGTTGGCTGTTGCTGTCGCTTGTGATCCCTCTCGCTGCCGTATTCTGCCTTCTTTGTTTTACCGTCGCTTCTCTGAACCTCTCCACTGCCCAGCAGCTGCTGGAGACGTGTCCCTATACTCCTCCCTTCTCCTCACATTCTCCCACACACTTTGCGAAGCTGAAAGAACGACTGTTAACAGTTGCAGTCGTGTCCACTTCATCATGCAGAAGGCAAAGACCGCCCTTGGCAGCTTTGCCGCCACCGTCCGAAACACCTTTGGATGCGCGAATGCCAGCGGCAATGTCATTGGCAATGACGACAAGACGAACTTTATGGTGGGCACCGCCAAGGACGGCTGCTCATCGGGGTCTGAACAATCGGCCTTCGTAGAAATTGACCTCCTGCGCAACGGCCTCAACAGGCAGCGCAAGTTTCCTGACAACTCGATCCGCACGGCAAAGTACACGCTTCTCACCAGCTTGCCCCTCAGCCTTCTCTACCAGTTCCACAAGATCTCGAACTTGTACTTCTTGCTCGTCATGATCATCACGCTTGTGCCAGGGGCAAGCCCGACCAACCCCTTCAGCAGCATTGTACCTCTGTGCATCGTACTCGGAGCTGGCATCCTCAAAGACATCTGGGAGGATTACAAGCGACGCAAAGCAGATCAGAAAGCAAACGAAGTGATCGTCTACGTTCTGCGAGCACGCACGGAGCTGCCAAGCAACGGTGTTACCAGCCACGGCAGCGCGGCCACTAGCAGCAGCGACGGCGGTGCCGCAGAGGCACATCGCGTGAAGGACCCCGCAAAGAAGGGGAAAGTGCACGGTGCTCACAATTGCCAGCAGAAGCTTCTCCGCTGGTGGCAGGATGTTGCGCACGTCTTTTCGCGACCAGACAGTCGAACTGGGGACACCATGGTCAGACGCAGCAACAGGTCACACGATGGTGACGGAATGGACGTGCTGGACGAGGTAGAGATGTCCACCGACGGCCGAGGCTGCGGCACATCGAAAGCGGCCCCGACCGCATCAAACCTCCGCTACGCTCCGGTGCAGTCTCGAGGGTCGACGACTCCCGTCGCTGCAGCGGAGCCAGTCGTCACGTTCCATCCAGTGCGCAGCTGTGATGTGTACCCTGGCGACGTTATGCTCTTCCGCCTTGGAGAAGAAGTGAAGGCGGACTGCCTTATTTTGAACACGTCGCTGCCGGACGGGCTGGCGTACGTCGAGACATCCAACCTCGACGGCGAGACAAACGCCAAGACGCGCCGCGCTAAGATCCAGACAGTGGAGGCATTGGGAACAGTGGAGGATGTCGTGGAGCAAGCCCTCGGCGTCTCGGCAAGCGACGCGGCAGCCGTGCAGGCGCGCATGAGCAGTACCGCTACCGGGCCACCAGATGCCTGGGGTGGGTCAGGCGAAACCACAGCGCCAACCAAGGTGTACGTGGACTGCTGTGACGCGCTCGGCGGCGGAAACACTGCTAGAGTCACGGATCGGTTGATGAACACATCAATAGAAGAGACAGCGGTGACGAACCCCAGGCGCCTCAATGTCCCACTGACCACCACCTCGTCCGCCGCTCTTGTCAAGGGTGCGGAGCAGCCGGTTCTCTCCGCGAAGGCCGCGGCTCGCAACGGCGATGTCATGACCTTCCCCACCGCCATCTTTGAGTCAATCCCCTCACTTGAGGACTTGAGCAACTCCTCGTCACCGCACCAGCATGGCTTGCAGACGTCGGTGTACCAACCGTACGAAGAGCGAGAAGCGACCGAGCACTACTTAGCCGGAGCGGCAAGGGAGAGAAGTGCCGCACGCCTCTACAAGCATCATGTCCGCTGCTTCTCTGATCCACAGCAGCACTTCCGGCACTTTGTCAGTCCCCGCACCGGTGGCATCCCGCTCTCTCGCAGCTACGCGTACTTGGGTGTCGCGGAGTCGGAAACCCTCCACAACAGGGCTGACCATGTCACGCCAGACATCACACCAAAACGCATTCTGCACCAACGACTCATGACCCTGAATGACCGACTCGCCGAAGAAGGGCAGCTGCCGATGCCACCCCAGCTTCAACAGCTCTCTGAGCAGTACGAGCGCACCGTGCACAGTCGTACGAACAGCGCAGGTGGGCATCTGTTGCCTCTGGTATGCACGAGCGCTCTGCATGAGACCTCCTCGCACGTGTGGCCTAACGACGCAGCGAATCGCACGGGCGAGAGCGAGTCTGTGTTCGCCAAGGACGCCACCAGCCATCCTCCTCACATCAGCGGTGAGTTGCAACAAAAAAGCGCGTCGGACCCGCAACCACGCGAGGGTGCAGGAGACGGCCCCTGTAGTCCGTCGTGTGGCTGCTCGGCGCTCGACAGGCCTCTAGTGGCTCATGACGAGCCGCTCCACGGTAGCGGTAGCGCCACTGCCGCAGCCCCAGGCAGCCCGCCGGCTTCCGGCGTGGTGCTCGTCTCCTGCCCCCCTACCCCGGACCTTTCGATATGGTTTGGCCAACTGCGTCTGCCAACGGGTGAGATGGTGCCGCTTGGCATCGACCAGTTCATCCCACGTGGGTGTGTCATCCGCAACACGGACTGGGTTCTTGGTGCGGCAGTGTACACAGGCTGCCACACAAAGATGCTGCTGAACCTTCGGCCAAAGCCACACAAGATCACTAGCACGACACGTCGCTTGAACCACCTGAACGTGTTTTTCGTTATACTGAACCAGGTGTTGATGTTACTGCTCTGCGGGCTGGCCATCTGGAGTAAGCACCGCCTGCTGCGCAAGGTGCCTGGTGCGAAGTCAGATCACTCAACCTGGTACATCCAGTGGAACCTGGAGCGCTACTCGGACTCCTTTCTCTTTTGGTGGCGCTACCTGACAAATTTTGTGCTGGTGAGCTACCTCATTCCCATGTCGCTCTACGTCACCCTGGAGTTCAACAAGGCCATGCAGATGCTCCAGATCGCGGCGGACAAACGCATGGCTGTCTTCGACGAGTTCACCGGCGCCATCAAAAAAGCGCGGCCCAAGACCTCCGAACTGAACTCCCAACTCGGCCACGTGCGCTACATCTTCACAGACAAGACGGGAACGTTGACGGAGAACCTCATGACGTACGTTGGCGGTATCGTGAACGGGCACACGCACAACGAGATGCAAAAGCCTGGAGGCATCGGCCTTGCACTTCTTCGCCGTAGAGCTGCACACGTCCCAACCAGCGTCCTTCCTAGCGCCATGGACCCAGGCGGTGAGCCGTCGTTGCGCCATGACCACCACCACCACATCAACTTTTCCCTCGACAAAGAGGCACAAACTCTCGACGCTGACATCGAAGACAATTCGGTGGGTATGCAAGGCGTCAGCTCCCTCACCTCTGCGGAGCCTGCCGCAGACAAGAGCAGCTCTGGTGCGAATGGCGGCAGTGACTACAACACCCCCGCTCACCCCCTCCAGGGCGTGGCAGCGATGATGGCGAGTCACTTAGTTGTTGCCGACGGTGACAAGGCGGCGACGCGGCACCGCGACAATCAGGGACCCGCACAGACAATCGCAGCCATCAGCAACTCTGTCGCACAGGGTGCCATCTCGTATATCTTACCGCGTGTCCTTAGCGACGGCGGTGCGACGCAACCCTGTGCAGACGACGAAAGTGCTAGGGCTGCGTTGCGTCACGCCATACAGGAAGCGCACCAGCACACCACCTCCTCCCGCAGCGTCCCCCTCTTCGCCGACGGCGCTCTCGGCAACGGTGGCGTTGGTAGCGCGGCACCTGGAGCGGATGGTAGTGGACCTGGCGGTTTCGGCTGCTCGCCCGGGCTGCGTAACGTCAGCGAAGCCGTGCTGGAGCGCGACCCGCTTTTTTGCTACCTGCGCGCCATCGCCCTGTGCCACTCTGTCGTGTGCTTTCCAGTGGACGCAGGCAGTGGTGGTAATGGTAGGGAAGCGAAGCAGGCAGCGAAGAAGGATAACGGTGCACCACAGGACACGAAAAAACGCAAGCGCCGTCACCGCCACCACCACAACCAGGAGGGAGACAGCGCAGGCAAGCGTATGCCGAAGCGACGTCGTCGTAGCAGCGCTTCCACCGTCGGCCCCGTTCCCTCGGCAGTGCATCATCAGCGCAGCCGCGAGGCTGCCCATCCGGAATCAGAGGTAGTCCCTCTCTCCACCGTGTTGTCCCTCACCGAGATTTCAGGAGGTAACTTCGTTGAGATCCCCTACGCTGTTCCCGCCGGCCCCGGGACATGTGAAGACTGTGAATTGTGCACAGCTGGTGGTGCCAACAGCAGCAGGAGTCACAACCTGCCGGCTCACGGCCACGTCACCTGCGCCAGCGCTGCACCCTTGATGAAGGCGGCGAGTACGGATGGTAGAAGCCATTATCAGCACTATCATCATCAGACAAGCGCGACCAGCATGGCCCTGCTGCACGGCCGCACGAGTAGCGCGAGTTGGTACCAGAACCGTTACCTCAATCGCACTCTACATAGTCGCAACTTCAGTGCCCAGACGATCAACGATGGCACAGGGCGCGGACGGCAGCTGAACCGGGGGCCCTCGAGCGGCAGCGCTAGTGGGTGTCTGGGACAGGCAGCTGCCCCCGCGGTGGTGGGCGGTTCAGCAGCAGCATCAGCCTCAATAGGGATCACCGATCTCGAGCAGTTTATTGACCGCAGCAAAATTTACGAGGGTCAGTCGCTGGACGAGATCGGCTTAGTGAACGCAGCACGTGAGAACGGGTTCTCACTCTTCGAGCGGACGACGAGGCAGATGTATGTGAAGGCGCTCGGCCGCGTCCTGTGCTACGACATCGTCGCAGAGCTCGAGTTCACGCCGCAGCGCAAGCTGATGAGCATTTTACTGCAACGACGGCCTGACCTGGACGCCGAGGCCGTGACAACATCTCTGGCTGCGGGCACAAGCGCGCACTACCACCGCAGAGCACCAGAGAACGCCGCTGCCGGCGCAGTAACAGCAGTAGGAGGGGGCAAGTCGCCCAAGCCGTTCGCGGACATCGCCTCACGTGTATTGCCTGATGGGGGCGCCGCATCGCAGTCCAACAAGGATGCGCAGTTGCCCCGAGTGCAGACGAGATCGCCCTTCACCTCTTTCATGGCGACTGATGTGCCGCCACCGCTGCTGGGCCAATCCACTGCCCTGTCCAGTAGGGCTACGCTCCCGGGTAAAGCAGAAAAGCAGCAGGAGACGGAAGGTGGCAACAAGAGCACCGACGCAGCAGTCACGAGAGTACTTCTGCCACACAACGCCCCGTTGCGCCCGCCGTCCAGCGGCGCTCAGCACCTGCTTCATCAATCATCTTTAGGCGAGATGTCGCTCTACCACGACTGTCTCGGGAGCAGCACGGATTTGGGGTTCGCTGCGACAGCAGGCGTACTGTCCTCGAAACCAGGGAAGTATCTGCTGCTCGTCAAAGGTGCGGATAGCAGCATGATAGGGATCGTAAACATGCAGAAGCGCGCTAACGTGCGGGCGAAGGATAAGATGCAGAAGGAGCTGGACGCGATGTCTCAGCTAGGTCTGCGCACCCTCATCCTCGGCCAGCGCTACCTGAGCGAGGAAGAGGTGCGTGAGTGGCTGCCGATCTTCAACAATGCTCAGTGTGCGATGCAGGACCGCAGCGAGAAGCTGCACGAAGCATACGCGCTCTTGGAGAGGGACATCGACATCGTTGGCGCCACCGCGGTGGAGGACAAGCTGCAGGAGGAGGTGCCGCAGACACTGGAGTTTTGCATTCAGGCATCCATTGTGGTGTGGATGCTGACAGGCGACAAGCGGGAGACGGCCGTCACCATCGCCCAAACAAGCGGTCTTATCAGCATTGGCTGCGCTGACTATGTGTGCCACCTCGACCTGTCTGACATTCTGGAGGAAGAGGCGTTGATGCTGCAGCAGCAGAGGTATAAAGAGCAGCGTCAACTCAAGACCAACGATGGCAGTCTCGGTGAGCCATCGCCGCTGTCAGAGAGCTCGTCAGATGCGGAAAATGCCTTGCAGTTGTCAGAGGTCAGCATGACAACCCGGGCATACCTGAGCGCGTCGTCCGACACGCAGTCACCGCAGCAGCAGAACACGTGCCCAACGCAGGTGGGCAGCACCGACCGCACCTTCTCCACTGGAAGTCCGCGGTACGAAACGGTGGGCACAAGTGCAGGCGATAGACACAGAGGCGCTGAGTCGAGCACCACAGTCGACGCGGCGCAGAGCTTCCTAACGCGCAAATGCACCCGCATCGAGGAGCAGCTCAGGACGGCCGAGGATAAGTGCAACGAAGGGCAGGAGGTGTTTAACGCTCACGTCGTCGTCATTGTGGTGGACGGTAAGACCCTGGACTTCATTTTTGAGGACAGCGACCGTGCGCGCCGCTTCTTCCTCCTTGGTAGTCGCTGCCGCAGCGCCGTGTGCTGTCGCATGACCCCACTCCAGAAGGCGAAGGTTGTGCGGATGTTCAAGCGCAACACCAACGCTGTGGTGCTCGCCATCGGTGACGGCGCCAATGACGTGTCCATGATCCAGGAGAGCAGCATCGGCGTCGGCATCATGGGCTTGGAAGGGTCGCAGGCGGAGCTGGCGAGCGATTACGCCCTCCCAAAGTTCCGCTTCTTGAAGCGGCTACTCTTCGTCCACGGCCGCTTCTCCGTCTTCCGCGAGGCGCACTGCGTCGTCTTCTCGCTGTACAAGAATGTGATCGTGACGGTGGGGATGGTGAGCTACCAATTCTTTGTTGGCTTCTCAGGTCAGACGCTGATAGACTCATGGCTGCTGGCTCTGTTCAGCGTCTTCTTCTGCTCTCTGCAACCACTGATGATTGGCATTCTGGATAAGGACGTCGAAGATGAGCTGGCCGAGTCCCTGCCGAAGCTCTACCCGCCACTGTCGCGCGAATTTATGTACTTCTCCTTCCCGTACATCTTCAAGTGGCTGGCCGACGGTCTCATCGAGGGCCTCCTCTTCTTCTTCGTCCTCATGTACACGGTCGGCGTGCAGGACAATCTGTACACGTACATGACCGCCGCCATCGAGGATTACGGCGCCACCTTCTTCACGATGCTCGTCCTTGTCGCCGACCTCCGCGCCGGCACGCTGGTGACGTACTACATGATTCCCTTCGCGCTCGTCATCGGGCTGGGGCTCATCCTCCTGCCGACCATCGAGTTCTTGTACTCCTCCTTAAACGACCTCGCCGACAGCAACTGGTTTGTGCGGGTGGCGCATGAGCTGTACAGCACGTCTGGTAAGTTCTGGCTGATGCTCTTCTTTGCCTGCGGAGTGCTCATCCTCTTCACCATGGCGTTGAACATGTACATACAACTGTTCGCGCCGTGGCAGAATGCCGGCTTCGCCATGCGCGCTGCCAGAAGATCGCATCATCGCATCCCGTACACGTGCACCAAGGAGAGCCTGAAGGCAGAGTACGCGCGCCTGCTTGCCCGGTACGAGGAACTGACCAAGGCGCAGCAACAGCCAAAGGAGGCGGCTGTGGAGGGCAGCAACGCCAAAGGCACGGCCCCAACGGTGACAACGGCACCAGCTGCTGCTGCTGTCCCAACTACCGAAAAAGCTAGGGTGACTGTAGCACGGTGAGGTAAACAGTCACGGTGCTGGAGAAGGAACGAGGCCGAGGGGTTGTGGGAGAGGGAGAGAGGGCAGCCTGTGTGCTCCTCTCATTCTCACCGTGTTCACTCGCTCCCCCCCTCCGCGCCTCCTCGGCTCTTTTCCCTCTATTTTTTTTACTCGGCAGCGTATTGGATGTGCGTGTGTGAACGGCGCGCCGAAGAGAAAAAAACTGTCGATGCTGTCTCTGTGGCGACTTTCACTATCATCGAAGCACGCGATTTGTTGACTGCTTCGCCTCCACAGTGAGGCTCAGTGATGAGGCCTGGGTGAAGGTGTGTTCACGAGTGCAACGAGACAGTCAGAGGAGGACGGCGCGTACACCGAAGGCGGGAAAGTCTCTGAGCAGCGATGTGCGCGCCAGCTCTGCCCTCCTCGACCGCGGTTCCTGTTGAGATCATATATATGCTGTTCTCTCTCTGGTGTTGCACTCTGTCTTGTGGACCAGCCAACTCTCCTCCACCCCCCCCCCTCCTGTAATGGTTCACCAAGTTCCTTACCTCGCTTGCATATCCCCACTCTTGCTCTCTCCCTCTCTGTTCTCCCTCTTTCGCTCTGCTTGCATGAACCATCATCGGGGCACTACGGGGCGAGAGGAGTGCCAAACTTTCACACAACGCACCCCTCTACTCCCCCCCCTCCTCCTCTCCTCACTTTCCCTCCGCCCCACCCCACCCCACCGCGCCCCCTTCCAAAGCACCGCTGCCGCTGAGGTAAAAAAAAAAGGGGGCGGCGCACGAAACGCCATCTTAAGACACGGAAGCAACGTCGTGAGCAGAAACCGCCCAGCACTGCTGAGAAGGAAGGGGGTGGAAACGACCGAAGAAGAGTGGCGAGTCCAACGGCCACGACAACGCAACTGCCCCCCTCCCTCCCTCCCTCCCTCTCTCTCTCAAGCCCTCCCCCGCCTCCTTGTGCTCACTGTGTGTGTGTGTCTGCGTATTTCGTTGGGAGCCGGCACGCCTCTTGGTCGCCTTCTTTATATTCGTTTCCCCTCGACACACACACACACACACTCCGCCTCCCTTTCTGTCCTTCCTACAGCTTCGCTTTCGGTCGTCTTGCTCTTCGTTCTCTCGCTCGCACGCCCCTCTGCCTGTGTGCTCAACCTTTTAGATCATTTTTGTTCCTCCTCGACTTCGCTTTTTCGGCAGAGTCACCTCTACCCGCCCCCCCCCTCTCCCCCTCCCCCGATTCACGCGTACAACCCTATCTAGATCACTCCTTTCTCCTTTTCTCTATCAGTGCTGCCGTGCCCTCTCCAGCACCGCCCGCAGCACAGGCGCCCTTCTCGCCTTCACACCACGTCTGATCAAAACCTAGCAGGACAGACAGGCACACCCAAGCGAGCAACACACATCACACAGGCCTATCACTCACTAGTTTTCTCTCCTTTGGTTCGTCTCCCCGATCGTGTACCCTCTTTGACAGTCGTGTGTGCGTGCGTGGGGGTGTACTCCCTGTGAGGCTTTTTCTTCTCTTCTTTGCTTCTTCTCACTTCACGTGTACAGGAGTTCTTCAACTTCGAACACCACACACGCACGCCTGCCTGCTTCTCTCTTCACTCTCTCCTTCTCTCTCTTCCTCTCTCCCCCACCCCCTTTCTCTGTTCCCCATCCGCCCTCTCCTATCTCACGTCTCTCCGGACTCTTTATCCCTCCCCTCCCCCACCCCACCCGCGCCATCTCGGCCTTCGACTGCCTCCCCGCCTGTCGTAAGTGTCGCCCTTCTCTGTGCGGGCACTCCACGTCAACTTTTTTCCCCTCCGCTGAATTCGCCGCTGCCATGCTCCGCGCCCTCTTGCGTCCGTCTTACGTGCTGCGGGCCGCGTTCCTCTCCTCCTCCTCCTCCTCCTTCTCTGCCGCCTTTCACAATGAAGCGGCAAGCGAGGCGGCCATGGCCGCCAACTCCCTGACCTCCGCAGCGGCGGCGTCGCTGTTGTTGTCACAAAACTCGCAGTCACACGACAGTGCCGCTGCGACCATACACATGCAGCAGACGGATGCCGCCGCCGCAGGAGGAGGAGGAGCAGCAGCGCAGGATCATGCAAACGCACTGTCCATACTTGAAGAGAGCAACACTAGTGGCCGCAACGGCGATGTGGACTGTGTCATGGACGGCCTCAGCTCTCTCCATCTGGGAGAGGTCACGGTGGTGCGGGAGAATGCGCCGTTCTCCTCGGAGACCACAATGGCAACAGCCGCCGCTTCGCTGCCACGGCGCACCGAAGGCGACAATGGCACTGGGGCACGGCGGCCGGTTATCACGAAGGCCCGCCGAATCCGTCTTGCCTCCGCTGCTTCGCAAGCAGCGGAGGTGCTTCAGGCTGTGGGCAGCCCCGCCACAGCCCTCCTGCTCAGCCAGCGAGTACAGCAGCTGCAGGCCGAAGAAGCGCTGCTGAATGCGTCGCTGCAGAGGCTCAAGGCGGAGCGCAACTTGGCAACGGTGCGGCACACATGTGGCGAGGAGCTTAACAACTACCGCCACGGTGTGCAACAGCGCGAGCAACGGGTGGTGCGTGCAGCCATGACCGCTGGTATGCCCTCTCAGGATGCTGTCGTCAGCTACTCCCAAGAGAGCGGAGGCAGCGCCAGAGGAGACACACTACAGACGCTCGTCGAGGCCGACCTGTTGGGGATGCCCGCCACCGCCGATGCAGAGGCGGCGGCAGCTGCGCGCAAGGCGGGGCCGAGAAGCGGCAGAGCCTCGCACACCGCTCCCACGGTGACTTCAGCGAAGAAGCGACTTCTTCGCCGCGGCGCCATTGCAGCGGACATCTACAAGGCAAAAGCGCCGCCAAAGCCACACACGCCTGCAGAGACCAAGCCAGAGGCTTCCAAGAGCAAAAAGGCCTCACCAGCTAAACAGGCAGCTGTGAAGGCACGTGCGGCAAAGCCAAGGAGGCAGCCTGCCGCCGCACGTAAGCATGCAGCCAACGAAAAGGCAAAGGCATCGTTACGTATGAAGGTGAAGTCTTCCGCGGCGGCGGCCAAGGCTGTCGAAGCGAAGATAACGCACAAGAGCAAGAAGGCCAAGGCAAAGACGCCAGCAGCAGCAGCAGCGGCAGCGGTCAGGGGTGCCGCGCGCAGACAGAAGGCGAAGGTCACCGCCGCCGCCGCCATGAAGCCTTCGAGGAAACCGTCACAGATGTCGGCCAAAAAACAGCGCAAGCCGCTGGCACCCAAGAGGAAGTCCGCACCAGCACCACCCGCCGCGAAAGCCAAGTCGAAGACAACCAAGGCCGTTGCCACGAAGAAGCGATAGAGGCGAAAATCAAAACGACTGGTAGCAGCAGCGGTGAGATGAAAAGGGGGGGCGGCAGGAGACACCGGAAAGAGAACGAGGAACAGCTAGAGTAAGCAAGAAGCCAGGTAGAGAGTGACTGAGTGAGGGGAGAGGAGGAGAGAGGGCGCTGACCCATGTGCAGAGGTGTATCTGTGTGTATTGTGTCGGGGGTGGGGAGCTGTCACACACACACACACTGTTTTCCTCTGCCCATCGACTTTCCCCTCCTCTCTGTTGCCTCTGCGCCTTGCATGTTCGTGTGGCTCTCTCTCTCTCTCCTCCTCCTCTGTCTGTCTGTCTGTCTCTGCCTCGGTGTGTGCGTGTCTGCGTTCCCCTCTCCCTCTCGCTATGTATTTCTCCTGCCCCCTTCATCGTTCTCCTCTTTCACTCGTTTACTTTTACTTGTACTTCATCCCCCCCTCCCCTCCCCTCTCCTCTCTCTCCCCCCTTCCCTTCCCAACCCACCCTCTCACGCATATGCACTGGGCATGCGTGCGTGCGTGCGTGTGGTGTGACATGCGGTGGGGAGAGGGAAGGGGGGAGGAGGGGGTTTGACAGTGGCAACAGTGGCGTGCCTCGCAGCCGGAGAGTAGATGAACCATTTCATTTTTTTCCTCCACCTCTCTCCCCCTCTCTACTTCGGTGCTGTCGATGGGCTACTGAGTAAGCCGAGATCCATGCGCCTACGCCTGTGTGTGACGCTCACGCGTCGTGTGTGAAACTGCATCTGCACTCTCTGGGGGGTGTCTGTCTGTCTCTCAGCGCACATGTGACCGATTCATAGATCTCTTGGAAGCCTCAGCGCATTGTCGGCTTTCCTCCTCCGCCTCATCCCATCCTGCTCGTCGGCGCCTGAAACATGCTGTGTCTCGCTCTCTGTCTGCGTGGACTTCTTGCCATCATTCCTCTCTATCACGTGTCCCTCCCCCTCCTCCATGCCGCCCCCTTATCCCTGTCAGAGCGAGGCTCCAACATATCCCTACGCCCGCACGCACGCACGCCTGTTGGCCACCGCCATCCGTGCCAGCAAGCGCCTTTTTGGCAGCTCGTACACCGCGGCTTTCTCCCCCCCCCCTTTTCGTTGCAGACTAGCAATCACCGCTGAGGTCACGGTGATTGCAGCCTCCTAGCGCGCACACACCCTCTTCCTCCTCCTCGGCCACCATCTCCGCGCCTTCATGTACTCCTTCAGCCTTGCTTCGAACTGCAAGAGCCCCATCTCCGACTCCACGGGATTGGCGCCACCGGCAGTAGCACACAGGATTCGAGCACCGTGCGAGCTGGCACTTCATCAGCGTCTGCCACAGCAGTCGAATGGGGCCAACGACAATAAAGACGTGGTGCAAGTGTCCAACGCGCGCTTTGGCTGGCACCCCGCGCATCAGCACGTGCCGACCTCGTCGCTCTACACTGTTGACCCGCCGACAGAGCAGCCGGTGCGTGTGCATAACCTCAACTCCTATATGGGCCTGCGCGACGCCGCGGACTGGTCCGTTGAGGTGCAGCGTGAGAGAGAGGAAAAGAAGCGGCGAGCCCTCGCCCAGCACGAAGCCGCCAAGCTCGAAGAGCAACGGCGCCGTGATGCGCAGGAGGAGGAGGCAAAGGAGGAGATGCGGCAGCGCCGGCTGGAGCGACTGCAGAAGCGTGCAGAGCTGCGTGAGGCGGATTCGATGGCCGACTTCCAGGACCGCAACACGCAGTTTCTGCAGAACCAGCTTTGGCTGATCCACCTGGGGAACCGCGTCAGACAAGCGGATGCACAGCACAAGGCGCACGCACGAGAGACGCTCTACAAGAACAGCTCCAATGGTAGTAACTCAGACGTACACCATACCAGTATGAGCAACGGGGCCGGCACCAGGGTCAGGGGCCAGCACGCCACCACTCAGTCCACCGAGATTAGCCTGCGCCAAGCAGCGCAGGTGACTGAGGAAATGTACGTCCGCCTCAGCCTTGCCTACCGCAACGAGGCACATCGCTCGCGCGCTGCCGCGGAGATTCTCGATCCCGGCGAGCTCAACGTCAAGAGACTATCTCGGCCACAGGCTGAATCCTCCGTCGGTGCCTTTACATTGCCCACTTCAGCGTTGCCACAGTCGCAAGCCGCCACCGCTACCAGCACGCCGTCGCACAGCCCGACAGCATCGCCTGCGCCAGCCACGGGGATGGCAACGGCAGCAGCAGAACCCGTGCCCTTTCGCACAGCGCCACCCATGTTTACCCACACATCGGCGGAGAACATGGGCCAATACGCCAACGCCATTCCGTGCACGTATATCCCTGAGTACTTCGACCCCCCTTCCGCCGCCGCTGTCACCTCTGGGAAGGCGACTGCTCCGCCCCACGCTGGCGAACCTCGGCAGCACCAGCAGCAGCGGGACATCGTGATGCCACTCCCCCTGTCTCCAGCGCCTGTCAGCCGCGACGTAAGCGGCACACTACAAGCGAGACACTACCCGTGGGCCCTCTACAGCGCCGCTGCGGTGCGTGAGTCGATGCTGCCAGCAGCGCCACCGCGAGAAGCGTCACTGCCAGTCCATCAGTGGGGCGCAGCCGAGCTGCGCGACTCCATGTTCGGCCACTGCGTTCTGCCAGACGGTACGATGCAGGACCAGTGCGAGCGCAAGAAGCTGTGTGCGGCGCACCTCAGCTATACCACGCTGCCACACGACAACGCCACGGCGACGTCGAACGCTGCCGTGGCGTCGCCGGTGCCACTGCACTTCGGCAAGCGGATGGAGACATGGCTCTGAAGCACGCAAGATGGATGCGCTCTTGCGTATGTTGACCACGAGCTGTGGTGGTGGTGCCCTGGGTGTAGTCACCCGTGGAAGGAAAGAAAGGGGGTGGGACCACCGGTTTGGCGGAGGTGGCGCCTGTGTGCAGCTGCGTTGTGCCTTTTGCCTGCCACTTCGTGTTTTCTGTGGTTTCGCCGATGTAAACTATCAACGGTGGACTGAGCGCTTGCGCGGCGGGGAGCGGTGTGGAGTAGGCGTGCGTGGGCCTGTGTGCAACGTGTGTGAACACACATGAACCTCGGAGCGAGTGTTTGGGTGGCACTGCTGAAGGAACCTCGCGTGCTCGATCTCCTCCTCCCCCTCACCCGCGCCAGCCCTCGCATGTATTCTCGCCATCTTCCTCGCTTTCCCCTTTTTTTCTCTCTCTCTACACACACACAGGCAGATGCAGACACGCATGCGCAGCTATACACGTACAGCGGAGCGTGCGAAGTGTGCAGCTCAGAGGCGGGTGCTCAGGTATCCCTGACGATGTGGGTGTGTGGGGGGGGGGGGGGGTGTTGGTGGTATTATGGTTGGTTGCTGCGTTACTTTCCTCAGGGCCGTGCGCCTCCTGTTGCGGAGATGAACGAAGGCGAGAGAGAGAGAGAAAGAGCCGTGGAGGCGATGGTGGGGCGATGGGGCTCCTCCCCACATGCTTCGGTCACGTTGCCGCAGGTGCCGTGCATCATCCCTCCGCGTCCTCTGGGCTGCAGGCCACCGTGGCTTCGTCATGCGCGGTGCTCTGCAGTCTACCGTCCACTGTTTTCTTTCTCCCTTCTGCCTGCAGTGTTTCCTACGTCCTCCCTCACTGCAGCTCCTCTCTCTCCCCCTCTCTCCGTCTGAGCCACACACGTCTACACGCCTGCATCTATGGGCACGCATGCGTGTAGACCTCACAGGCAGTCATGAACTCATACGTAAAGCGCTACGTCGGGTCTGACCCAACGGTGCAGCAACTCGTTGGCTTCAAGCGACCAAGCGAAAGGCGCCTCGTGATCGGCTGCGCGCTCACTGCGCTGGCCATCTACTGGGCGGTGTACTTTAGCGAGGAGAAGGAGCGCAATCGCCGTCACGCGTCCATCGAGAAGGATATCGAGCGAGAGCGCTGGCGAGCGCGAGAGCTTGGCTTGGCGGCGCCGACTGATGATGGATTTGCTGAACGCTACGCGGCATTACAACACAAAAATACGCGCCTGACATCAAAGAGTTGAGGAGGGAAAGCGGCCAGTGTTCTTGTCGTGGTGGGTGTCGGAGGATGTGGGCACGTGTGGGTCTCTGGGCCGTGTGCGTGTGTGCCTGTCAGACCCCACATCTCCTCCCCGTCCTGCCTCGCCTCGCCTCGCCTCATTTCTCAACAGGCCTTTTTGCATCCCTTTTCTCCTACACTCTGCAGGGAGGGGGCCCCCACGCGCACGCACTCCCTGACTGACAGGAAGAGACATGCACACGCTGATGTGAGTGACGGCGTTGCCCGCGACTGCGCACATGAGAAGGTACACCAGCAGGGAGAGCCCTGTGCCTGATGTGTGTGTGTGGGTGGGTGTGTGTCTTGCGAGGGTTTCCCGTGAGCAGCGTGTCGCTGTCGTCTCTCCATCCCCTTCAATAAGAAAAGCACCAACGCAGACAAGCGCATGCGCACGCGCTGCCAAATCGCGTGATGTCGGGGGAGGGAGGATGGCGTATACTTGAGTATACGTATGCACGTGGACCTCTCTGCTGTGTCGCCTCACTCTCTCCCTCCCCCCCCCCCTTCCCTTGTCTCTCTGATTACAGAGAAGCTTAAAGCCGTCCGACGCCTACACACTCGTGTATGCGTGAGTGCTGGCAATCAAAGTGCGCTTCCTCCTCCCCCCCTCCCCGCGAAGTGCAAGGCACACTAAGAGAGCGCGTCTCTGTGTGTGGTGAGGGGGGGGTCGTAGCAGGTTAACGGTGAAGTGTGGAGGCGGTCGTGCCGACCAGTAAAAGGAAGAGGAAAGGTGAAATCACTTCCGCTCCGCACCTCCTCCCCCTCCCTCTCTCCTTCCGGCCGCGAGCGTCTAAGACGATTCATTGCCCTTCAACTCTGCGAAAAAGCGAGAAAGCGGATGAGTGAGACCCCCAGCACAGGAGCTGGAATGTTACGGATCTGCCGCGACCGATGTCTATGATAACCCGATGCTGAAGCGACAGAGAATTCCCTCTCTCCCATTCTCTCTTCTCAACAAGACCAGCCTTCGGCATCCACTCACTGTAGAGGCTCCCTTCCACGTACACCCGCGCATGCCATTCCTCCTAGTAATGCCTGCTGCCTCCGCTGCCCCTCCCCACCTCCCCGCCTCGCTGGACTACCCGCGCATCAAGCTGCTTGCCATTGGCGACGTCGGCGTAGGCAAGAGCTGTCTGATCAAGCGCTACTGTGAGGGCCGGTTTGTTACGAAGTACATCCCCACCATCGGCATCGACTTCGGCATCAGAAAGGTGGAAGTGGACAAAGCAGCAGTGCTGCAGCAGCGCAGTAGCGGGCCATCATCATCATCATCATCATCGGCGGCAGCGGCACAGTGCGGCATCAACAGCTGCGGTGGCGGCGCCTCCTCAGCCATTCCCACAGACGTGCGGGTGAACTTCTGGGACGGCTCTGGCGATGACGACTATCGCGAAATCCGCAACGAATTCTACGAAGCTGCCCAGGGCGTGCTGCTCATGTACGATGCGCGTAACGCGCAGAGCTTTTCTGCCCTACAAAGCTGGTGGGAGGAGCTCTGCGCGTACTGCCAAGGAATGCCAGCAGCAGAAAGCGGTGGTGGGGGTGACGGCCGTGGCCCTGCTTCACCCGGCAACGCGGTCGCAGCTGGTGCCGGTGGGAAGCGGATGTCCGTCCTCAATGCAGTAACGAGCAGCACCGCTGCTGGAAAAGCTGTCGGGCGCACGGACGGAAAGGCGCCGGTGGTGGTGCTCTGTGCGAACAAAGTGGATGATACAGCGGTACCTGGGGCAGCTGCGCCGCGGCCGCGGGCCGTGAGTGAGGAGCAAGGGCGTGCCTGGGCACGTGAGCACGGCTGTGCCGCCTACTACGAGACGAGCGCCAGCACCGGGAAAAATGTAAAGGAGGCTATCGAGGACTTGGTGGTGCGGATGGTGGCCAAGTTCATGTGATGGAACTTGGCGTTGCCTGTGTGTGTGTGTGTGTGTGTGTGTGTGTTGCTGCCCCCTTTCATGCGCATGGCAGGAAAGCGAAGGCTGGATGGGTAGCAAAGCCCACACGCCACACTCAGACAACTCTATCCGTACGTAGGAAAGACCGAAGCGCTCGGCTGAGTCGCCGCCTGTCTCCCTCTTCTCCGTTACCAGCACCGCCTTGTATGTATAATGTTGTTAGGGGGTGTGGTGTGGTGCGCACGCGGGTCCTTTTGTGTTTCTTCTATCGCCCCTCAGACGGCAGCGCTGCCCAACACACACGTTGGGCCGACGTCTCTTTGCGTGTCCGTGGCGTAGAGCCAAGCGGGGAGGAGTGGAAAGAAGTCGAAAGGAAAGACAGCCGCGTATGAGGAGGGGGGAAGGGTGAAAGAGAGGGGGAGACTACTATGCGGCGAAGGAACAGTAGCAGTCTGGCACTGACTGGATGCGTCTGTGTGTGTGTTCTTGGGTTACGAAGGCTCACCCCTCGCTGCCCTTGCGGGGTCGGCCGTTACCCACCACAGCTGGCACCTTGCCATCTGTATAGACGCCCGTTGTTGTACGGGGTCGAGCTTTCTCTCTCGCCTCTTCCCCTTCATGGACTTCGGCGATCGCGATAGTGGTGATCATCGGGTGCGGCGAACTCCGCACTGCTGCGCTCATTCATTCCTCCCTCACGGTGCCCCCTTCTGTCTGTCTCTCTCTCTCTGTCTCTTCCATCTCCAGCCACAGCAGCGCCACCCGCCCCCCTCTCTCTCTCTGTGTGTGGGGCACATTCCGCCTACGCGCAGACATAACAAAGCAGACAGGAAGAGAGAGGCCACACGCTCTACTTCACCTTCGCCACCAACACCACTTTGCTCTCAACGCAGCTAGCGAAGAAAATGAGCGCGCGCAAGTTCGTTACTGAGTACGTCGCGCGCCACCTGGACGGGCTGACGGTGCTGGCGTCCCTTTCGGACCGACCTACCACCACCACCACCGAGAGCTGCGGTAGCAGCGCCGCTGCAAAGCCCGTCATCTGCACCCACAACGGCAGCTTCCACTGTGACGAGGCAATGGCATGCGGTCTTCTCCGCCACGTGCCCGAGTACCGCGAGGCTGTCATCCTGCGCACACGCGACCCGAAGGAAATTGACGCCTGTGACATTGTTGTGGACGTCGGCGCCGTCTACGACGCCGACAGGAACCGCTATGACCACCATCAGGCCAGCTTCCACGGGACCATGACGACGCCGAAGAAGATGTACAAGACGCGTCTCTCCTCTGCTGGCCTCGTGTACAGGCACTTTGGTCGCCAGATCATCCGCCAGTACGTCGAGGCAGCGTTGCAGCCACTCTCGCGGGTGCGCGAGACGGTGCTGAGCATGGCGAGGTGGTCGGAGAGCCGCACAAGCCTCTCGGACGCAGAACTCGATGCCCTCGAGGACGCCCTCTACGCTAACTTTGTGGAGGAGGTGGATGGCATCGACAACGGGGTCGAGTGCTGGGGTCTTGCCGACCCAGCCGTCGGAACTCTCGTGCCCAACTACAAGCAAGACACGAACCTGTCGCGGCGCATTGGGAAGCTGCAGGCGTTCTGGAACGAGCCAGAGAACGGCAACGTCGTCGCGGAGAACGCGAACTTTGCTGTGGCAGTGGAGATGGCGGTAACGGAGTTCTTCGAGGCGCTCACGTACCTCGCCTTCAGCTGGCTCCCGGCCCGCACCATCGTCGAGGCTGCCTTTCAGCGCCGCCACGAGTTTGACGAGAGCGGCAAGATAATGGTATTCAAGGACACAAAGATGTGCCCGTGGAAGGACCACCTTTTGGAACTGGAGGCAGAGACCCACTGTGTTGGCGCCGTACTCTACGTGGTCTTCTCCGACGGCAAAGGCTGGCGCGTGCAGGCGGTCCCCAAGACGAGCACGAGCTTTGAAAATCGAAAGCCGCTGCCGTACCGCGGTCTGCGTGACGATGAGCTGAGCGCCGCCTGTGGCATCAAAGGCGGCGTCTTTGTGCATGTCTCTGGCTTTATCGGGGGCATGAAGACGCTCGACGGTGCCATGGCACTGGCGAAGCAGGCGCTAGTGGTGGTGGATTAGCGGAGCAATGCCGGAGCGGTTTGTTGCTGTTGTTGTTGGGAGGGGGAAGGAAAGCGCTTCATCTGAAAAGGGCGTAGAAGCGCAACTGCCGTCTACAAGCACCTCTACCCTTCCCTACGTGCCTTATAAATCGCCGCCCCTCTCTCTCTCTCTCTTGATTAAGGGGCCTTTCGAAGTGCTGGTGGGTAAAGAGGGCGCACGTGTGCTGGCTCGCTGTGGCGGGGGGAAAGAGAAGGTGCGAAGAGGCTCATCGTTGTGACATCCACACCCAAGAACGCGAGCAAATTCGTCTCTCTTCCCCCTCGGCCTTTCTCCCGACCCATCCGCCATCGTCTCTCCAATGCAAAGCCAGAAAACAAAGAGGCGTGTGAGTCGCTGCGTATCCGCATAGACACAGACGACGCGCATGCACTACTGCGCTAGCCACCGAAGTGGAGAAGCGCCACAGTGGTTCCACGATAGCACTCCCCGTTGCGGTGGGGGGGTATGCGCGTTGTGATTGTCTGTGTGTTGCTTTGCTTCCTGGCAGGTCCAGCCAAAGGTATTGCTCGTCACGAGCCGGTGCCATTCGATGCACGCAGCCTCCTCCTCCTCCTCACCCTCATCCCCTGCCGCCGGAAGAGGGGAAGGCGGCCTTACAGCCAGTGGTGCTCTGGGGAGGAGGGTGATGCGCCCGCACAATCCTCCTCCTTCGCCACTCGACGTACGCTAGCACACATGCGCAATGTGCCCTTACACCATATCCTTTATTCTCCCTCCCTCCCCCCTCTCCATTACACCAGTTGTTGTTTATAGTGTCTGAAACTCTGGCGGTCATCATCGACTCCGGACAGACCTTTTCATACACGCGCACACAAGCCTAAGCAGCAGCACGAGGCGCGTAGGTAGCCAACGGTCGTACCCCGTGTTACGTTGATCTCTGCCCTTCACCTTGTTAGCAACTCATCCTCCAAGGGTGAGATGGCGGGGGCTCCGGCGCGGCTCGCCACTGTTGGATGCGGCTGCTCGGCTGCCGCCCTCGCGTCCTCTCTCTCTTGTGTGCAGAACTCCAACATGAGAATCGCTGGAGGCAGCAGCAGCAGTCTCGCCTTTTCGTCTCTGTCGTGGTCTCCGCACCGGTGTCAAGTGCGCACCTTGATTGTGCCACGTCAGCTGAAGGCGTACGGGGGCACCTTCAGTCAGTCAATTGGCGAGCGCGTCAGCCACGCTGCGAGTCATCAGGTGCTGCAGAGTCTCTCCCCCTCGCGCGCCGCAAGGTCGCCGCTCCTTGCCAAGCCCGTTAAGACAAAGACGTTGGACAGCTTTGCCGGCATGCTGGTCAGTCCGGCGTTGCAAGGGGCTCTCGCTGACATGGGCGTCTCAACGCCATCGCCGATTCAGCAGACCGCCATCGAGGCCGTGCTGCAGCACAAGAACACTGTCATCGCCGCCCCGCATGGGGAAGGCAAGACGCTGGCCTACCTGTTGCCTCTCTACCAGAACATGGTGAAGGACCGCGACGTGTACAGGATCCCGCTGCGCGAGCGCCGCCCCCGCATGCTCTTGCTCGCGCCGACGAAGGAGCTGGTGGAGCAGCTACAGGCAGTGTGCGCGCGGTTGGATGCTGCGACAGGCCTGACCTCTGCGAGCTTCACGTCTCGCAAGCGCTCCAAGTACCACTTGTCACGGTTACTGAAGAACACCATGGTGGACGTACTCGTCATGGACCCGAAGCTCATCCTCCGACTCCTACGTACACGTCGCCTCTTTATCGAAGACCTCCGCTACTTCGCCGTGGACGAGGCGGATGCGATGATGAGCTCCCTGCACGACCACGACGCTATGCAGCTGCTCATGAAAGTGCAGAAGCGCAACCAATTCAAGTACCTCTGGCCTGTGCAGACGCAGTACATCTTCATTACCGCCTACATGACGCGCAAGCTGGAGTACATCGTCGGCCGCAAGATCAGCGATCCAGTGACGTGCATGTTCCGGCAGCAGATGCACCGCCCGCAGGCGCGGCTGCGTCACCGCTTCTACGCCATTCGCCGTGAGCCGGAGAAGTTCACAGTACTCCTGCACCTTCTTCGCAAGAACGGGCATGTGCCGCTCCCAGTTGACACAGACATTGCTGAGGTTGACGTGCATACGCGCCCACGCAAGCTCTCCGGATCGCTGGCCGAATGGCATGAAGCGGTGCAGCGACACGCGTGGAAAGAGCAGCAGGTTCAGCAGAAGAACGCTGACAACAGCGAGGCCGTCACCGATGAAGTCGTAGACGTTGATGAGACAGGGATCGAGGCCGCAGACGGCCCCTCTGCAGCCGTGCCTTCGGCGCGCCCCTCCGCCACAGTGAGCTCGGCGACAGGGCACGACTACATCCACGACGCGTACGCGCGCTACACCCTCGAGTGTGTGCGTCCGCTTCACTGGGAGCACCTGACCACCGTCGCGGCACCCTTCACATGCCCCATTGCCCGTACCGTCTTCGCTGAGGGCCGCCGCACCATCGTTTTCTTCCGCAACATCGACGCGACGACAGCCTTGTTTCACCAGCTGCGCAGCGCTGGCTTTGCCGTGTCGCTGCTGCATGCCTCACTGCCCTACAAGGTGCGCAAGGAGATGTACGCCGACTTCGCCTCTGGGCGCACGAACATACTTTGTGCAACGGACCTTGCCGCGCGGGGGCTGGACCTTCACGTCGACGTGGTCATCAACTTCGACGTTCCGACGAACGCGCTCACGTACCTCAGCCGCTGCGGTCGAGCGGCGCGCATGGGGCGAGAGGGGCAGGTGCTGAACCTCTACAAGAAGCACCAGGGCGTCATCATATCCGCCATCAAGGCGTTCCTGAAGAACAACCTACCAATGGAGGGACTCACCAATTACAAGCCCGACATGATGCAGCCGCGCTACGCCGAGTGGCGCACCCACAAAATCAATGCGCTGGCCCGCTCGTACGTCTCTCTCATCACGCGCAAGACCATCCCAGCACATCTGGAGCGCACGTACGTGCACCACAACGCGACATGGCGGCCAGTCTTTCATCCGCAGAAGACCGGTATCCATGGCGGTGTCGCGCCGCGGCAGCAGCAGAAGCTAATGGACCGCGTCATGGAACAGGCTGTGTGGTTCCGACGAGGGCAGCTGGCACGGCGCAAGGGCGGCCGCGCTAAATTCGGCAGTCGCACCATGAAGCGCGGCGTGTGGAACGATATCGGCGGCATTGCGTCGCGGGAAATTGTGAACGAGGCGCAGAACCCGTCACCAGCGGGGCCGAACTTTGGGCCGCCCAGTGGTCCTCCAGAGTAAGGAGGTCACGTGTGTCTCTGTGCCCTTATGAGCTGGAGGAGCAGGGGGAGGGGGGATGCAGAGCGGACAGACGATGTCTGCCTGCGCCGCCACCCAGGCACCCGGGCGTTGGTGCGCTGGCTACGTGAGGCGCGGTGGTGTTTTTTTTCTTTTGCTTCTTGGAAGGTTTTCCCCTTTTCGCTTCTCGTTGTTTCTTCTCGAGCATAGTGGGGGCGTTACCAGGAGAGGAGGAGGAGGGGGAGGAAAAGGGTCTGCTAGGTGGGCGGGTAGCTCACCGGGCGCATCATCTGTTAGTCTCTCTTCAGCACCCTTGACCTCCCTTTCTCCTCTCCCACCCCACTCCACTCCACTGCAGCCCCCTTACAGGGAGAGAGGGAGCACAAGAGACCCTCACGCACGCACGTGTGTGTATGTGGCAGTGGCAACCGAAAAGGCGCACGATGTGTTAGACTCCCACGCAGGCAGGGCGGAAGCGTGCAGAGGTATGTGTAGCATGCAGTTGTCTCTCTCTCTCTTCCTCTCCTCCCCACCACAACCCCTCTCCCTCTCTCTCTCCCTGTCCTATGTGAAGTGTGCTTAGCGGACTGAGGGGCGGCCTGCATGTTTGTGTGTAGGTCCACATCACCGCTGCCCCCCCTCCCTCTCCCTCCGTCCCTCTGCGCGCTCACACAGATCACAGGTGTTAAGCCCCCACACGCATAGAAAGAGACGTACACTCACGCCAGCAGTCTGAAACGACCCCCTCGAGCTTCTCTCGCCACACACCTGTCCCCTCTTATCGTCGTCACTGTCGTTGCCACCAACGTATAACCACCGCAACCAGCGCGCGCACTCACTCCCAGCGAACAATTTGCCCCGTTGCCATGGCCTCGTTTCTGCCGCCGCAGCGTCAACTGTCGCATATCTCCAGACGCCAACCTGGCTGGATCCCTCCCTCTGCTACGGCCGGCAAGACTTCTCTCCTTATCGTGTTTGCCGCTGCCTTCTTCCTTGCTCTGGGCAGTGCCACCGCAGCAGAGGGGCAACAGCAGCAGCAGCCATTGAAGGCCACCGCGGCAGGGGCATCGTCGCACGTGTCGAACTCACTGTGCCCTCGCTGCCCACTGTGCTCGCGGCCGGGGACACCAATGAAGGACTGGCTGAAGTACTGCCACACCACCACCGGGTATATATTTTCTCTCTTCTCCTGGGGGAAGTCTACGCTGACAGGGACACAGCGCACCGGAGGCTCGATTCGCGAGCAACGGCAGCTCTACCCACTGGAGCTCCCATTCGCGACCGACGATGCCGTGCGTCGGCAGTGCATGCGCGATCTGCAGGATCTTCTTCTCGCTCGTGTGCGAGGCCAGCCGCAGGTCGTCATTCCGCTGCTCGATGTGCTTCGGCACAAGCTCGCCTACCCGCGCGAGCCAGTTGTGGTGCACCTTGCTGGGGATAACGGCGTCGGCAAGAGCCACACGGCGCGACTTGTGTCGGAGGCGCTCTCGCTGCGGTGTGCACTGGACCGCGACGTGTGTGACGCTGGTGACAACCTGCTGATCATTTCTGGCACCGGTTTCGACGGCCTCTCGGTGGCTGAGGCGCGCCAGCGCATCGTCGGGCAGATCATCGCTCACGTCGCGCGCTACCCACACGGGGTGGTGCTGATCGACGATCTGACTGCCATGGACCCTGTCCTTGTCAGCGTTCTGGCACCTCTGTTCGGCAGGGCCTCTCATTTCCCTGAGCAGCTCGCTCGCTCCTCTAGCGCCACAGCCGCAAGTGTGAGGCACACGACGGCCAAGCCGCTGCAGACGGCGCACCAGTGGATGAAGGTCTTCGGCCGAGATGGGGGCGGGGGCTCGGCGAAGGAGGGCAACGATAGGAAAGGAGAGGCAGCCGCTGGGATAGACGGTGCGCCGCCTGCGGCATCAGAAATGACGAGCTCCATCTCTCGCAGCGGACAACCGCCGCCGCCGCCACTTTCACAACTGCTTGTGTTCATTACAACCGACTTTGGGCGACAGGGCCGCACCGTCGGCAAGTCGCGCGCCGAGATCGAGGCGATGATACAGCACGACTTTGCAGACCTCTACGGCTCTCTTCTCCCCGCCTACACCCGCACCTTCGTCTACTTCCCCTTCACCCCGGCAATGGCTGAAGACGTCGTGCGCAGCGCCGTCACAAACCTTCCCTGTGCGCTCGGCGAGCGCCTGATCGCTTCCAGCACGATTAGCGATGAGGCTGTCGCCTTCCTCGTTCAACAGCATCGCCAGCTGTGGTCCGGGAAGGAGAACGGCCATGCCCTTCGACGGCTGATCGAGGACGAGATCGTCTCGCAGCTCGTTGCGTACTGGGAGACGCACGAGGAGCAGAAGGCCTTCGAGCGGCTGCGGGTCCGCTTTGAGTTGGATGAGGCAAGCATGCGCGTACTGCTGCGTACACCGCATGCATCGACGACCACAGCGCTACCGCCTTCGTCTGCGCTCTCGTCGACTGAAGCGCGTGCGCATGTCCGTGACGGAGTCAACAATGAAGGCGAGGAGGAGCCCAGCGACCTATAGACGGTTTACTCCTCCTGGGTTCTCTGGGGGTGGGAATGGGGGTGCTGAGGGCCATCCCGCCGACCCCCCTCCTCTCTCTCCCTCCTCTCTTCGCGTCTGCTGTGCGGCTTCGCTCCTCTCTTTTCGCCTGGAGCGTTGCTGGCGAGCCCAAAAGAATTGTGTGAAAAGGCCGACGTAGTCCGCCCTCCCCTCACCCACCCACACCCACACCCACACACCCACACAGAGTGCTCGGGGGTGGGGGTGGGTGGGTGAGGGGAGGGCGGACTACGATGTCTACTCACGCGCCCCCACGCGGGGTAACGCGTAGCCAATTTCAATCCCTCCGTCCCGCGCCACCAGCACGGAACAGGAAAGCGAAGAAGCGCAAAACTGCAGCTGCTACTGCAAAGTGCTGAAGCTGGTGTCGCCCCCCCCCCTGACTGGAGGATCAGTGGAACTGCGAGAAGAAGGGGCTGAGGCCTTGCTTGCTGCTGTCCCTCCCCTCCTCCCTCCTCCCCTTCTCCCTCTCCCTTTCGCTTCCTCCATTCGCCTTCTGGTCACTCTACTCCGCGCGCCCCTCTTCCTTTTTGAGCACCTCCGCTCCTCATACGACATGTGAGCACACTCGCACACCAGAGATGGCCTCCCCGGCTCTCCCTACCCCGTCGCCGTCTGAGCCAGCAGCATCATCGTCGTCGCCGCACGCCATCGCTCCCGCTGGGGTGCTGCGCCTGGAGCGCTTCCTGGAGTCCGTCCTCAAGCAGAACCTCGATGCTGTCCTGTCGCAGCGCGATGAGCTATACGCGACCGTTGCGCAGTGTGCCCAGCTGCGGTGGTTGATGGATGACATGCAGGCTCTTTCCCGCTACCATTCTTTCATTGAGGCATCCACTGCCGCCGAAGCGGCGGCAGCCGTGCCGCTCTCTGCGTCTTCGCCTGCAGCTAACGGGGCAGCCAACGGATCGCCACCACTGATGAGCAGGCGTGCGCAGGTGGATGCCTACAAGCCGCCTCAGAAAAACAAAATCTTGGTTGACCTCGGCCACCACTTCTACACGCCGGGCGTCGTCAAAGACTCAGGCATTGTGTACATGAACATCGGATGTGGTGTTGTGATGCCCATGTCCCTTGATGAGGCTCGCGAGTTCCTGCGGAAGAAGGAGTCGGTGGTGCGTCGGATGATCCTGAACAAGTCCAAGGAGGTGCTGAGGATCAAGTACCGCATCCGGCTGGTGACGGAGGCCATCGCACGGCTGAACGAGCGACATATTGGACTATAACATGGAAGATATCAATCACCTTTCCCCTCCTCTCCCCCCCTCCCCACTCTGCTCTCGGGGTGGAGAGTTGCCAAGGCCCCCACGAAATACCCTTCACTCTCTTTGCCTCTCAACAAAGCGAGGAGACAGGCGACGTGCTCGCTAGGAATGTACTGGAGGTGGTCGGGTGCTGGGAGGGGGCGCGCGCTGATAAGAAGCTGAGATGGAGAACAGAAGGCTGCCGAGGGTGAGGACGGGATGCCCCACCACGCCGATACTGCCCTTTTCCCTTTCCTCTCACTTGCTGTCGCTGTGGCGCGGCACTCTGTCATTACTGTGGGAGGCCCACCTCCTTGTCCGTGCACAGACACGCGCGCACGCCTGTTGTGTCTCATAGCCTTCCTCCTCTCTCTCCTTTCCCTACCCTTTCACCTGACCATTTCGTTGCCCATATCAGCACCTGGGCCCACAACATAATCAGGTGCGCGAGAAGCCATACCCACATAGTCATCGTTGCCCACCATCTTCATCAGGGCTGATCCCCAAACACCACCTGCCGCGCGACTCTCGACGCATCAACAGCAAGATCACACGCGCACACACACGTCCTTCACGCATCTCTCTTCTTGGCTAGCTTTCTTGGGTCTGCACCCTGTTACGCACCACACAGCGTGTGCGTGTCAGCGCCCGGGCCTGGTGCGCGCCGCCGTACTCCGTGGCCCCTGGTGCCACCCTCCTCTCCTATCCTCGTCATCGTTTTTTTTTTCCTCCTCATTCCCCCCTCCTACCACAGCGCGCACGACATGCAGTCGAAGACACGAGCACGCACGACACGCCTACTCCGGCATCCTGCTGGTGTTTTTCCCTCTCCCCTCCCTCCCTCTCTCTCTCTTTGTGATTTCACAAGGCATTCATCGGTAGTGCCACAACACACAACACACGCGAGAACAAAGCTGCTGCCACAGCTGCGACAGCTTCAACCCCCCCCCCCACTCGACCGCTATACGGATGCAAGCGAGCGAGGTGACACGAACATCAACTATTCCACACAGGCAGTCGGTTGAAGCAACGGCATGGAGATGGCGGAAGCCGCAGCAGCCTCCCCGTTGCTGACGGTGGGCGCCATTGTCGCCTACGAGTGCCTCCTCGACGAAACGGCAGGCACAACCTCGTGGCGGCTTGGATCCATTCTGGCGCTTCCCTCCTCCTCCACTGCTGGCGGCTCTGTGGAAGCACACACCACTGCCCCCCCCCCGAAGCAAACGCAGCGCCTACGAATGACAAGGGAAAGTCACTAGAGGTCATGCCGCCGAAGGCAAACCACGCCAACGACGGCGCTCCGGATGATAAGGTGGGCATTGTCACTGTTATGGTCACCTCGTCGCCAATGCCTGCATCTGCGTGTCAGACGGTGCTGATCCAGCCATGGATCTCGCTGGCACCGGTAGCTGGTGCACACGGAGACGCTGGGCATTTCAACCCGTCGGATGCTACCGCTGGGACTCCGACAAGGTCAAGTGGTGGTGGTGGTATCGGCAGCCACCCTCCCTCTTCCCAGCGGCACGTCCTCATGTCGGCCGTTCGCCTTGCCGAGATCAACGCCACGCACAAGGAGTTAGAAGAAACTCAGCGCTTCGAACGGGATGAAGACGGCATTGACTCTGACAGCTCTCCCACCATTGCGGCGAGCCGCCACTGCAGGAGCGCCGTCGGCGGCGATGATGACGAGAACGACAAGCAGCTCGCCGCGGCGCTCTCGCAAGCGTACACGCGCGTGCTGGCCTTCACGACCCACTCCAGGGAGTGCAGAAGCCTCCTCCACGCTGACGACCTGCACCGCGGCAGCACGGAGGGTGTCACCGCCGAGGTGGATGGCGATGGGGATGCAAATCCAGTGCCGACTCGACAAATTGAGGAAAAGCGTGTCGAGTTCCTCCACCGCGTCGAAAAAATCCTCGGCGAGATGAGGAAGACGGGCAAGAGCCAGCGCGAGTTGCAAGTGGCCCAGAAAGCAGTGCAGGCGTCCCTCGAAGACGCGAGGCGACAGCTGCGCGGCGCACAAGAGAAAGTACAGCACATTGATAGACGGCATCTGCGAGAAATTCAGGGCTACCGGCTGCCGCCGGCAGTGGTGAAGCTTGTTATGGACGCCGTGCTCTGCGTGCTCGGTGAGAAGACGAAGAACTGGACTGACGTGGTGGCTGCAATGCGCAGCCCGTCCTTCATCTCTAAGGTCGCCTCCTCCCACAACGTGCAGCTCACGCCAGCCGAAGTGCAGGAACTGAGGAAGAACTTTATATCGAACCCGCACTTCTCTTACGCCGATGCACTCAAAGGTAGTCAGGCTCTCGGTCAGTTCTACGAGTGGGTGATGCGTCAGGTCCAACTGGTAGACGCAGGCAACGCCCATGCACGGTTCAGGGCAGAGAATGCTGAGCGCATCAAAGCACTCGCTGACGCTCGCAGAAAGATGAAGGCAGAAGCAGCGGAGCTGCAGCGCCTTGAGGAAGAGATCGAGGCCGTCATGTCTGAGCAGACACGTCAGCTGCAGGAGCAGCGCTCCGACGCACTCAACATCTACCCTACGAACTGCGAGACATGGTCGCAGCGTCGCTCGTCAGCTTTAACAGACGCCCTTGTGCCAGCGGCCGAGTCGCCAGGTGCGGCGAAGACGAGTACCCAGCGCCTCCACCGAACATCGGTGAGCCCCGCTAGCGGTGCGGCGCCGCCCATGTCGACGTCAGCACGGCTGCGCTCCACGGCAGCCCAGGCAGCGGCGAACAGTAACGCGGCCGCGGAAGCCTGTGTTGATGCCGCGCAGCAGCGGTCGAGCACAATGGCCGCTGTCATAGCCGTCCCAGCTGGCAACGCCTCGGTGCCGTGTGCCGCAACTGACGCAGCTGCGATGACAGACGACGACATGGCGAAGACAACGGACAGTGTGTGCGCTGTCAACAATTCTCCTACTGCGCTGACAGTGGCCCAGCAGCAGCAGCAGCAGCAGGTCCCGACGATGATGCCTCCTGGTTCGCGGTGGATGTACCCTCAGCCAGGCTCCCTGCACAGCAGCTACATTCTTCGCAGCAGCATCCTGTGTGTCGTGGGCCACCAGCAGCAGCGGACGTGCGAGAAGTCTGGAGAGACCTCCCTCTACCACAACACAGCTACACCCGCGCCAGACATAGTCGAGCTCACGATGGTGAAGCAGCAGCTCGTTGCGGAAGCTCTGCAGGACCCTAAACGGGCGGTGTTGCCGCTCCCGCCGACATCCACAACAGTCGCAAGCCAACGCTCCTCGAACGCTACCATAGTCACGCAACATAGAAAAGACCTCACAGGAAATGAATGGGAAAAGGTGGTGAAGGACTCACCTGACGATCTGCGTCGAACCACTGTAGAGGACGTGCCCATGATCTGCCAGGACCCAGACCGTGCTGCGGTAGACGTTGAGTTGGCGCGCGGGAGTCTGCATGGGCAGTGCGCCGTATCCCACCCCGACAGCGGCAGCAGTGAGGCCGTGCGAGCAGTGATCAAAGAGAGGGCGTACCCGACGGTGATGGCGATTTACAAGCAGCGCAAACGCACACGCGACTGGTTGGACGCGGAAGGCCTACGTGAGCGGCAGCAAGTGGCACCTCTGGCGTCGTTGGAGGAGGAGGTCCAGGAGGAGACGGAGGCTCCCCGTGAGACTCAGTCGCTGCGCGATGCCTTCGGCGCGGACAAGCGGCCCTTGGCGGCACAGACGGCGAGTCAGACGGTAGCCCTCGACGACGTCGGAGAGCGCCTGGCCTCTCAGGAGGCACTCCAGGAAAAGGCAGCGATGCGGCAGGCACTTGAGGTGACTACAACTCAACTCGAACGCGTCCAGGCGCTGCTGCGAGTCTGTGAGGAGGCGGCAGAGGTGCACAAGGCGGCGCTGGCCGAGAGCCAAGCCAAGGTCAAGAGCACTGAAGATCAAGTCACAGCTGCACAGGTTCGGCTGGCCTCGGCGGAAGAGCGGATAATGAAGGTGGAGACCGATGCGCGAGGAGCCTGCGCAGCAGCTGAACTGTCGACGGCACAGGCAGAGAAGGCCTTGGAAGATCTCGAGAGTCAGCTACGCACCACCCAGGCAGCTCTTGTGGAAGAGAGGACGAGGCTCCAGAAGGAGCTCGACAAGGCACAGGCCGCAGCGGCAGCGCGTGAGAAGCAGCTACTCCACCAGATGGACGCCATGAAGAAGCAGCTGGACGAGGCGCAGCGTCACGAGAAGGCCATGAAGGCGGGAAAAGGTCGGCACCAACAGGAGGCATCAGCAGCAGCAGATGCAAAGCGAGCAGTGGAACACGCAGTTCAGCTGGCGGCGCTGGAGCAGAAGCTGAAGGAGGCAACGTTAGCACAGGCGGCTCTCCAGGAAGAGCACCAGCGCCTACACAGAGCGTTCGAGAGGTCTCAAGCTCAGGCCGCAGCGAACGAGAAGGCACGTCTTCCACTACAGGAAACGATCAAGTCTGTGCAAAGGCAGCAGGAGTATCAGCAAGGGCACGTCGCCCACTCAGCTGCGCATCCTTTAAAGCGCCCCAAGCACAACTCTTTCGAACACGCGCAGGTTCGGGTGGCCGAGGCGAGTGCTGCCTTCGTGGAGGCGTTGGGCGCGCAGCTGGCCGCCGCCGAGGTGGCAACAAGCTTCTGCGGGGCGGAGATGAAGGCCGCAGCTGCCCGATCCCAGCGCTCGTTTGCCGCGATGGAGCAGGAAGTACTGGAAGCTCAGCGACGCGCAGCGCAGCTGGAGGAAGCGCGGCGGACTGCACGCGAGAAGCTGCAAGCGATGAAGACGGCGGTTGCTGCTGAGGACGCCGGCGACTCTGCGACGGGGGCGGAGCTGATGCGCCTTAACAGCATGCAAGAACATCAAGAGGCGCTTTCGGACATCAGCGAGCGCGTGATTGCTGCGTCGGCGGCGTTGACGAGCGCCAGCGAGACCCTCGAGACACACCAGCAGCAGCGTGCCGCGGGACTGATGCAGGAGGAGGCGCGTAGTGCAAAGGTATTCCACGAGGGTGGCGGCCACGACCGCAACCGCAAGGGCTCCGACTTGGCGGCGCAAATAATGTGCAAAGTGTATGAGAGCACCACGGGATCTTTCCTCAGCCGACGCCAGTGTATCGGGATGAACGCCTGTCTCTGCGCCCTGCTGTTGCTCTCGCTGACAACCCTCCAGTACAAGAAATACCATGTTTGAGAGGTCGTCAGGGAGTGGGCAGCGGCGGAGGCGGTTTGGATGGCGAATGCGGTCACACACACACACACACACACACACACACCTCCTCCCAAGCGGATGAGCTCGCTTGGCACACGAGGAGAATACGCGCATTTGTGTGTGCGTTCGCGAATCTCGTCTGTGCTTGAGCGATGCGTGTGTGGGTGTGGGTGTGAGGGTGTCGCTTCTCTCGCATTTAATTTACTCTCTTTCTGTTGTTGCGGAATTTCAGCAGCGACTCAGCGAAGGAGTGGCAGCTGAAAGTGACAAGACAAGAGCGCTCCCCTCTCTCTCTCTCACAGTACCACCACCCCCTCCCCTCCCCTCCACTCCTCACACACACGCACACGCACACACACATACACCTCCTCACATTCTCTGCCTTGACATTACGGTGCTCGCAGTAGAGGGGAGAGACGGGGGAATACACCCGCCTCTGCAACAAAATTAGCAAGTCTGTCTGTATGCGCGTGTGTGTGGGTGTGGGTGTGGGTGTGTGTGGCCTTACCTGCACCCCCCCCCTCTCTCTCCTTTTTCCATTCTCCTTTCACTCCCCCCCCTCCCTCCCTCCCCTCTTCGCTCTTGTGATGCGCCTTTTGTCACGCCGCACGTTGTCTGTCATTTTTGGACTCCACTCACCTCGAGCGCATAGACGTCCCACATCGTTCTTACTCCCTCACTGATTGCCTGCGCGCGTCGACTGCAGCACCATCGCTGCCGCACTGATCCATAGACATTACTGCTCTAGTATTTCCCCCCCCCCCTCCCCTTCTGCATGCCTCTGTCTGTGGGTCTCTGGGGTGGACAAGTCACCTTCTCCTTTGCTTATCTGTGAGTTCGATCGATTCCTCCCATTCTTGCTAACGTCTACCTCAAGCACAGAGAAGGCTTACAGGCGCGCTTCGCCGCGTGCGTATCGCACTGCACTTGCCATCCCCCACCACGACGTCTTCACGTAATCACGCTCACCCGCTTAAACAACTCTGTTGTAGATCTCTTTTCTACATTTCTCTACGTGACTGTCACCATCTACTCAGCACTGGCCGTCACCCTTGCACACTCCCCGCGCCCCCACCCCACCCCCATCTCGTGGAACAGCAGCAGAATAAATCATGCCGTCGCGCCGCAGGGTGCACAAACGAGGTGATCCTCAGGCGCCACAAGCAGAGTCAGAGCAACAGCAGCGCTTAAGTAACGCTGAGGACGCGGCTTCGCTGGAGCCTAGAGCCACACCTGTCGTCGCGCAGCAGCCGTCTCCACTGAGCGGCGGCGGCGGCGGCGGCACAGACGACAACTCCTACATCTCTGTCTGGGCTGACGAGGAGGACTCGTACCGACTTATCACTGAGCGCGACGAGCACTTGGCACGCATTCGTGCATACAGAGGCTTCTATGACCAGCTTGGCTGTATAAAGAGGGCGGAAGCCCGAAACGTCAGCGACGATGGTGACGTACAGCCGAGATGGGTTGCCGACATACTGGGTATCAACATGGCACCAGCTTCTCCAGCAGTGCCTCGGACGACGCGTGCACTGCCCACCCCGTTACAGCAGCAGCAGAACGCCGCGCTGGGCAACCATTCCTCGTCAACCTTCCCCATCCGCACGCCGACGGACCTTGGCGACGCGGTTCCAGGCAGCGAAATCCCCCTAAGGGCATCGTTCATGTCCATGGTGTGCGATGGGCCGCAGCCACTTGGCGAGAGTGATCACGAGACGTCTTCGATTCTGTCACCCACAGTGGCAGAGACAAACCAACTGAGCCGACTGCAGGCGGAGAACTCGCGGATGGCGGTGGAGCTGCAGGCGAGTCAGGAGGCGGTGCAGCAGCTCTACGAGTCGCTCCGTGAGGCTCGTGAGACTCTGCGCCGGTACGGCGGCATCAAGGATAAGGATGACGCCGCAAGCGAGGCGGCGTCGGACAGGCAGCAGCACCCTTTCCCGCCTGCCATCGGCGCATGGAATGCGGTAGCGCTGCATCGCGACAGCAGTCCCGTTACCGTGGGGGCAACGCAGGAGGCGGCGTCCAGCCGACCGTCGCTGCACCCCCCGCTCGCCTCCCCCACCACGGCCTCCCTTCTCTCCAACTCGGCGTCATCCGTGTCCGGCAGTATCCCATCCTCCCCCATCGAGCCGCCGCCGGGACGCTCACCAGCGCCAGCCTCGGCGACTTGTACGGAAGCCGCGCCTTCGTCCACTTCCAGTGATCACCTGCAGGCGCAGTCGGAGAAAGTGCGGCAGTACGCGGGGCTGCAGGGGCCATTGGCTCTTTCCCCATCCCCGAAAAGGCTGCCGCCAAGCCCCCTAAATTGCCTCGACGGCAACGGCGCCAGGGGTCACTTTCCCCGCTCGAGCTCGAAACTGTTTGATGTGGCCGAGTTCTTCTGGGCTTTACAAGTCGCCCCACCGCCGCCCACGCTGCGGGCTGGGTGCGACTACAGCAATTACTGCCAAGCCTCGACAACACCCTTACGCAGTCCGCCATCTCTGACGGGCATGGCCACCCAGCTCAGCGGCGTGTACGGCGCGACGGGCCGGGCAGTTGAAAAGCTGCCCTCGACCGCGTCGGCAGAGCAGGAGAAGCACGTGGAGACGGAGGAGGCGGCCGCCCTCGCCTGCGAGTGCGCATGGGTGAACTCGAACTACTACTGCTACAATATTATGGATGAGATGTCGAGCCTGCGCGTGGTGCCCTCACCCGACGAGATCGGCCACGGCATCAGTCCTGCAGCCTCCGCCGTAAATGAGGACGAACTGATGCGACGGCTTCTCAACCACACCCCCACCGCCACGTCCTTGTCGTCTTTGCCGCTACCCGAATACAACACCCCACGCTCGAGCCTCACGCCACACAGAACCTCGGCGGCAATGGCGCAGTGGCTAGTCTTCGAGAGGATGGTGGCGCCAGTGTGGTCCCCGTCTTCGCCGGAGAACGCGGCCCTGTTTGCCAGCATCCTCCCCTCACCAACCACGCGTTGCTACCGGCTTCCGTACCTTCAGCGGCTGTGGGTGACCTCGGTGCTGCGGCATCTACTACTGTTTCTCCTTGTCACACTAATTTGTATCCTCCTCTTCATCCCTGGCATTGTGCTGGGCACCGTGAATGTCTTCGAGGCCGCCGAGGGCGAGGACTTCTACGCACTTCACAACCGCTTCGGCCACAGTGCCCTGCTCGTCGTGGCGAGGCTGGGCGCGTGCACGCTCGTGCTCCTCACCTTCTTCAGCGCTGTGTGCGTAATTGGTGGCTGGCAGCAGCAGCAGCAGCAGCAGCAGGACGCGGAAAAGGCGGCAGCGGTCGCTGTCGCTGAGAATGAATGTGCGCCTCCTGCTACCACCGCGGCAAAGCAGCCGTGGCTTAGCATCTTCTCTGTGAAGTCGGTTGGTGCTCTTGTCCACCTCACGCTGTGCGTCGGTACTGGTCTCACATTTTTCGGTGCCGTGCTGTTCCGCAAGGGCTACCGCAATACAAACCTGCGGCTGGTCCTTCTTGGTCAATCCTGCTACGGTGCCGGAGAAGCTTTGCTGCTGGGTGGACTGGGCACCATCGTGAGTGCCGAGGTTGGCGTAGCTGCCGGTGTGAGCGTCAGCATGCAGATCCTATTATTGGGGTGGCTCATCGTAAACGCCTTTGGCTCCTTCATCGTCCCCAAGCTGAGCTACTACATCTACATCGCTGCAGCCCTTTTGGATGCACTTGTGTATGTGACCGGCTTCATTGGTGCGTTGGTCTTCGGCGTCGTGATGCTGTGCCCTCGAGACCAGATCGAGCGTGCCGTGCACGCAAGCGCGAAGGATGTCACGCTGCGTAGGCTTTGGTCTGCCGTGCGGCATGACGTCTCGCTCTACTTCTTCTTGCGTTCTTTGACTGTTGGCCTACTGACAGCAGCGATGGTGCTGCTTATGAGCTCCGGTCTTGCTATCTTCGTCCCTACGCAGGCGGCTGCCGCAGCGGTGGCCGCATCGACCAAATCGAGCGAGCAAATGGCCACCAACGTCGACAAGGGCACAGGGGGCGCGGCGGAGGCGAGGTTTCTCACGAGTGACCAGGACAGCTGGGCAATGCACCAGCGCCATGCGCCGGTGCTTCTTTTCACGTATGCGCTGGTGACGATGCCAATGTGCTTCATCCCACGCTTGGCATCACTCATCAACCGGTGGTGTCCGGTGGCGCTGCTAACAACGTTGCTGTGCGCCATGTGGATGATCAGCACAGGGGCCTCGTGGGCACCAATCCTCGGTCTAGATGTGTCGGCATCGAACAGCGGCGGCAAGAGCGACGGAGTCACCACCAAAGTCCAGGCGGTGTCGCCGTCGGGTAGTGGTATTGGGTTTTGGCTTGCAAAGTACCGCTTCCTGAATCCCTGCATCAGCGTCTGCGGCATCGCTACGGGCGTCATCTACACCATCGTCCTCAGCAGTCTTCTGCGCTCGATTACGAACGCTGGGGTGCAGTTGCCCGTCATGCACCGAACCCCGTCGAACACGGTCTTCCACAAGCGGGACCGAAAGGCAGCAGCCGCGGCAGCGCGGTTCCCCAGCGAAGCCACACCTCTCCTGGCAAACGGGGAGCGGAATGGAAAGCATAAAAACACCGATGCGGCCGCGGTGGAAGTCAAGTGCCCCGATGCAGTCTCTACCAAAGTCCCCACGACCGCCACCGCTCTCCCTTTAGGGGAGTCGAAGACCTCAGAGGAGCTGCAGCGCCGTGTACGGATGCAGCTGCGCGGCGGCCCGGCGGTCATGATCGTGCTGGTGTGGATGCTGATCATGATGGTGCTGCTCCTGTGCGTGACGGTGATGATGGTGGCGGCGGTGCTCCTGACAGACCGTGCTGAATCGCCGCTGTACGTGAGTCGCCTCCTGCCTGGTGTGACCATGGATGAGCACCTGGTCTTAAAGAGCACTCTGGCTTGCGTACTGATCGCAGCGATGCTGGTGCAGTGGGTGGAGATGTGTCACAGGTTTTGCCGCAGCTGCAGCTGAGCGCTTTGCACATGCGCACGAGGTGAGAGCGAGTGGTGAAGCTGGGGGGTAGAAGGGGGGGGCTGTGGTGTGGAACATGTGGGTGTTCTCTCTCTCTCCCTCTCTCTCTGTGTGTATGTGTGTAGGTTGGTGGTTTGGATATTTTGTAAGTCTTTAACGCACGCAGGAGCGCGAGTGCATCGTGGAGTTGTCTGGCAGTACGCCATCCCACAAGTCGAATAAAGTGAGCAAAAGAGGAGGGGGAGGAGAGGGGGGGCGAACGAAAATAAAATGCAGGCGTGTGGTGTGTGCCGAGTCGGTCTCGGTCATGTTTGGAAGCCGTTAACGTAGGCAGCAGCAGCAGCAGAGGGGTAGCGGGCAATGGCGCTGCTGGTCGCTCTTTAACGTCCCTTCCCCCCCCCTCCTCGTCATCTCTTCGTGTACTGTACTGTACAGGTCTGCACCTCTATGTGAGGGGGGGAGTACCTTTATCTCAGCTGTTCGCCCTCAGCCCATCCCTCACGCGTGCTTGTCTCTCTCTCTCTCTCTCTAAGCGCCTTTCTCTGTTGAATGCACCCTCTCCTCTCTTCTCATTTCTCTCCTGCATGCGTCGGCCACGCGGCACCATACACGAACAATGCTGCTCGCCTGCCGCCGTCCCTCTCGCATTCCCCCCTCCCCTTTTCCCGGTGCATCGGTCTGCGTCTGTGTGTAACCCTTTCGCTGTGGGCACACTCCCACGCGCATCGACCCACAGAGAAGTGCACCTCTTCCATCGCCCAGAAGAAGAACAGCATGGCAGCCACTGACCGGGATGGGGGTAACCACAACGTGCTGGACTTCAACACCTACGAGGACTACCTCGATCAGCAAGTCACCGGCGAAGACCTCTTTTACCTTGAGGACCAAGATGCCGCACGAAGGATCGTGGAGCTAGGGTACAAGGGCAAGGATGTGCTCAGCCGGGACGAGTTCGAGGCAGCGCAGCAGCTAGCCCGTACTGGCCCGCTCAAGCGACGCGAGAGCACCGAGATCATCACAAGCGCCGGCAAGGACGTGAGTGACAGCCCGCTACTGACAGCGCTCGCCAAGCGCGAGGCGTTGGTGCGCACCGGCAAGCTCGCAACAGTACTGTTCCTGCGCGACTATGTAGGTGGGCAGGAGGTGTCCGCCTACATCGACTACGGCCACCGTCTGCGCAGCGAGAACTTTGAGGCGTATTTCAATAAGGAGAAGAAGCTGCTGCCGAAGCGAAGCGACCTCAGCTACTACAACTGGAAGACACACACACTCTTCTACAACAACAGCCCAACCTTCCAGGTCCTCGCTGACAGCTCACTGGGGCTCGTCATGAAGCACAAGCGCGACCGCAAGGCCATCCACGTAGACCCAAGCTCACCATCACCTGGCGAAAACTGTAGTCGGACTGTGGTGCCGTGCAAAGACTATCTCCAAGTTGTCATCTACGACCACGTGACACGGCGCAAGAACTGAGTACTGCGAACGAATCAGCTACACACAGTCCCACGCGCATGCGTATGCGTGCAGGCTACTGAGCTTTTACCTCCCCTTCTTCACTTCTGCTGGCCCTCGTTCTCAGTAGTTATCAGAATCGCCTCAATAGAGAGTGAAGGTCTCTGCTTTCCATGTCAAGTCCCCCTTTCCCCCACCAACATCGTCACCGCGCATAGATACGCCCACATTCCTCTCCCTCTCTGCTGCTGGTGGTGGTGTTTGAGGCTGAGTGGAGGACGCTATGATGTGTGGACTTCCTGTGTGGTGCACTACCGCATTGCCAAAGCAGCGCAATGTGCTCGATGTATAACGCGACCTCTGGACCCCCTTTTTTCCCCTATGTGACGCCCAAATGTTCTCATATGCAAGCGTTGCCCAGCCGCACTGATATTTTGCTCAGCTCAGTGGTCCTGCTCTATGTGTGTGTGACTTGCTGTGCTGGCTGCGATACCGTTTTACCTGAGGCAGTGAGCGCCCGGCGCTCATCACACGGAGTACCGAGAAGGAACAAACATCACCCACAACAGAGACGGAAAGCTAACCCAGCACCGCCGTCTCCCTCACCACGTGCTCACTTCCCTCCCCCCCTACTCCAGCCCTCCCTCGACACACTTCTTGACTCCACTAGGACTCACGATAACACGCATGCGCACACCACTGCGCATCGCGGACACCTAACAACGTTTAGTCGTGGACTTTTCTCCTCTTCCCTCTTGGAGTTAGTGCGACTCACGCCTGCTCTCTCTCTTTTCTCTCTCTCTACCTCTCCTTCGCCCAACCACACTCTCATCGAGCGGGCTCCTCGCCCCCCTTATCCCTTCTCCCGCCACCACCACCACCCCACCCCCCAACAGTCATTGTCACCTAATACACATCCAGTACCTCTCGCACCTGCTGCCCCCTCATCATTCCTTTTAGCGTCCCGCTCCTCGCGCCCATACACGCAGGGCCTACTCTACACATACAGAAGAGAGAGAGAGAGAGAGAAAGCACTCGTGGGCACCGCCGTCCGTCAGCCTCTCACTCTCTCGCTCTCCCACTACTGTGCTGGTGTCTGCGACTCACACTACCTCTCGATATCGTTTATTCTTTCCCACACGCATCCACACAGACGTGTGTTTTTCTTCGCCCGTTGAGGTGGCATCTCTTCTTTCTCTGTCGCTGAGTCTCCATCGATGTCGTCGGACAACGCCAACGCAACCAGCGCGAAGCCGCCGATTGCCGCCAAGAAACCGCACTGCGTCACGTTTGGCTACGTGGAGGGGGAGGACCGTGGCCCGAACCCGATGAACCCGCCACGCTATCATGAGGACCCGTACTTCTGGATGCGCGATGACGCTCGAAAAGATTTGGCTGTGATTGAGCATCTCAACAAGGAGAAGGCCTACTTTGAGGCCCGCAGCGCCGACATTGCGCAGCTACGCGATGACATCTACGCAGAGCACCTCTCGCACATCAAGGAGGACGACATGTCCGCGCCCTACGTGGATGGCCCATACCTGTACTACACCCGCGAGGTGAAAGGTCAGTCTTACAAGATTTACTGCCGCGTACCCAAAGGTGAGAAGCCCGGCGACCCCGCGGCGGAGCAGATCATCATCAACGTCAACCAGGTCGCCGAGGGCAAGCCGTTCTGTGACGTGATGGAAGTGGAGCCGGCGCCGCAGGAGCACGACCTCGTGGCCTTCTCGGTAGACGTGAGCGGCAACGAGGTGTACGCCATTGAATTCAAGAAGGTGTCGAACCCGTGCGAAAAAATCGCTGATACAGTGACCGGAACGAACGGCGAGATTGTGTGGGGCCTGGACCACACGTCCTTCTTCTACCTGACCAAAGATGAGACACTGCGCGACAACAAGGTGTGGCGCCACGTGATGGGCCAGCCGCAGTCCGAGGACGTCTGCCTCTACGAGGAAAACAACCCACTATTCAGCACCTTCATCTACAAGTCCGCAGACAGAAACACGCTTTGCATCGGCTCGCAGTCGTCGGAGACGACAGAGATTCACCTGCTTGATCTACGCAAGGGCAATGCCCACAATACGCTTGAGATGGTGCGGCCGCGCCAGAAAGGCGTGCGCTACGACGTGCAGCTGCATGGCGCTAGCCATCTTCTCATCCTTACGAACGAGGGTGGGGCGGTGAACCACAAGCTTGTCATGGCACCGCGCGAGCAGCCAAGCGACTTCTCGAGGGTGCTGGTGGGTCATAACGAGGACGTGTTTATGCAAACCATCGCGGTGCGCGCGCACTACCTCGTCGTGGAAGGCCGCCGCGCCGGGCTGACGCGCATCTGGACGATGATGGTGGACCCAAAGGACGGCATCTTCAAGGCCGACACCGGGCTGCGCGAGGTGGAGATGAAGGAACCGATCTTCACGGCGCACCTCGTGGAGTCCCAGATGGCGGAGTACGAAGAGCCGACGTTCCGCATGGAGTACTCGTCCCTCGCCACGCCAAACACCTGGTTTGACGTCAACCCGCGGGACCACTCTCGCACCACTGTGAAGGTGCGCGAGGTCGGCGGTGGATTCGACCCCGCCAACTACAAAGTGGAGCGCCGCTTCGCCACCGCGCCGGACCAGACCAAGATTCCGCTCTCGATCGTCTACCACAAGGACCTCGACGTGAGCCAGCCACAGCCGTGCATGCTGTACGGGTATGGCAGCTACGGCCTCTGTGTGGACCCTAAGTTCAGCATTCAGCACCTGCCCTACTGTGACCGTGGCATGATCTACGCCATAGCCCACATTCGCGGTGGAAGTGAGATGGGCCGTGCGTGGTACGAAATAGGGGCCAAATACCTCACAAAGCGCAACACCTTTTCCGACTTCATCGCAGCAGCCGAGTGCTTGGTGGATGCGAAGATGACGACGCCGTCACAACTGGCCTGCGAGGGGCGTAGCGCCGGCGGTCTGCTGGTGGGCACGGTGCTGAACATGCGTCCCGATCTCTTCAAAGCGGCCCTCGCCGGCGTGCCGTTCGTGGATGTGATGACGACCATGTGCGACCCCAGCATCCCCCTGACGACTGGCGAGTGGGAAGAGTGGGGAAACCCGAACGAGTACAAGTACTACGACTACATGCTGAGCTACAGCCCCGTAGACAACGTCCGCGCGCAGGCGTACCCAAACATCATGATCCAGTCCGGATTTCACGACCCCCGCGTGGCCTACTGGGAGCCGGCCAAGTGGGTGACCAAGCTGCGTGAGTACAAGACGGACAACAATGAAATTCTACTGAACATGGACATGGAGAGCGGACACTTCTCCGCCAAAGACCGCTACAAGTTCTGGAAGGAGTCGGCGATTCAGCAGGCGTTCGTCTGCAAGCACCTGAAGAGCACCGTGCGCATGCTGTCTCGCAGGTAAAAAGAGGGGGATTCGACGAGCATCAAGGACAGGATACGATTTGGCACACGTACAGCGAAGCGCAGCCTCGCACCGACACGAGCGTAGTCGCTCGCGGATGTATTTCACAAGGGAAAATGGGGGGGGGTGGATGGTCGGCCTATGAGCGTGTGTATTGTTCGTGCCCGACGCCTGGCTTGCTTGCTTTTTTATCTGTCGTAAGTCTGCGCTGCGTGGAGTCGTGAGTCTGTCTCCCTCTCTCTCTCACGACTTCCACTGTCCCCGTATCTTCAGAGTAAGTCGCCTTCTCACCCCTCATCCGACACCACCACCACCCCCTTCTCTCCACTCGGTGAGGCAGGAATCTGGAGGGACATGCGACTCCGCACGCTCACCAGTGCACATATACGAGCTCTGTTCCTGCCAGTATGGCCTCAGTGTGCATGACACGATTGCATATTCCTCAGAAGTTGGATCGATCGAGACGAACATGCTACCTCGCCTATGGCCTCGGTGTAGCCTTCGTCCCCCCTCCTCTCAGAGATCTTGCCTCACTTCTGTGCCCGCACGCAGAGGCGTGTGTGTGTGTATAAAGATAATGGAGAGAGGAAGCAAGGAGCTCGCAGGCAGGGGTCAAGACGCGTTTCCTCTCTCTCCCTCCCTCTGCATACCTCAGGAGGTGGGCCCATTTTGCATGAGTCTCCCCTCCTTCCGTGTCGACTTAACGCCCCCACCACCACCGCGAAGAGAACTGTTGTTTGAAAATGAGGGTGAAAACAGCAAGCCAGGCGTGAACGCAGAATCGTCCCACCTCTTGTGACCCTCTCTCTCTCTATCCCCCCGCTTGCGACACGAATCGGAGCTGCAGAGAAGAGCGTTAAGGCTGTGCGTGTATGTGCGCATGCACTCCAGAGCGCGCTCCGCATGTGGAAGTGAATGTGTGTGTGTGTGTTGGGGGGAGGAGAGGGGGCTGCATCCTTCTGGGCTTCCCTTGCATGATTCATTGTCTTGGTGTTGTTTGTTTGCTGTCGTTGACGGCTGCGCCCCCCCCCCCCCCCTCTCGCCCCCCTCTCACGTCTGGTGTCAACCAGGCTAAGTCAAGAAGCGAAGCAAAAAGCGCGTCTCGCTTGACCCGCCGGCCTCTTAGCCCGCACACGCCTTATAATGCACCCCAACCACAGAAGCAGCGGCAGCTGCTGGCACGTGCACTGACAATCCCCCTTATTAGGGAGGTGACTCGACTTTTCCTCCTCCCTCCCTTTTCGAGAATTGCCACCAGTGTGACCTCTCTCTCGTTACGTTCTGCCTTTCTCCTCCCTCCTCCTCCTCATTCTCTTCACACGCACACCCACCCACACACACACACGCACACGTAGTGATCGACTGTCTGGCATTGACTGTGCAAGCACACGCTTTGCGCATCGTTGGCTCACTTACCCAGCCAATCACGCGCGTGCACATTACTCTCCGTCTGATCGGTTTTTTTGCTGCCATAGTCGTCGTCTCCCCACCCCTTTCCTCCAAGACCTCCCTGTCTTCATCTCCTCCTCTGGCGGTTGCCGTCCTCTGCCAGTCTCTCTCTCTCTACCGTATGTAAACTAGACCCTTTTCTCTGCGCGACTCTGCCCGTGTGTGCCTCTCCTCCCCCCTCCTGTGTTGGTGCTTCTCTCTTGGCTCTCGGCAGACGCCGCCTTCTTCCCTCCTCCTCCCCCTCCTCCTCCTTTCACACTGACGACCTCAACACACATCACACACCACACACTACACGCACGCATACTCGCCGGGGTGCAGCATCACCTCGACGCGCTTGCCAGGCCCCCAAGAGCGAAAGAAGGGCAACCGCAATGGCGCTGCTGGAAGAGGCACGCCGCCAGCTGGATGCGGAGGTGTGCGCGTATTATGTTCGCAGCACGCAACCCGCCCCACCTCTCGCGCCGTCACTCAAAAGTGGCGTGAGCGCGGCAGCCACGGCGGGTACGGCCCTTACCAATGTGGCTGCCACCCCCGCCGGGGTTGCCCAAGTCAAGCCTCCAAAGCGCGACGAGACGGGTGACGGCGTAGGGGGTAAGCCGTATCGCACACCTCACGTGAGCAGCGGAAAAAAGTTCCCGAACGTAAGACAAGCCCGCGCTCGCCTGCAGGAGCTGATCAAAAACCTCCAGTGCGCCACCATCGTGACGGCGCAGGTGTCCTTGACAGAGGACAATGCAACCCCGGCTCTCCGCAGGAGTACTTCCAAAGGTGCCCTGTCGACGCTGGCCACTATTCCCTTGGCGGCCAGCGCAGCTGCCGCGAGACAGAGCGGAAGTGGTACCGGTGCCTGTGAGAGGGCAGCTGACGCCGACGCCGTTGAAGGCGCAGCCGCCTCGAGGGTCATGTCGCGCCCTCCGTCGCCGACGCGTAGCTTGCTGAGGATGAACTCCACGCTGACCAGTGCCACGACAGCAGAGACAAAACACCGGAGTGTGGCGGCGCACAACGCCGGTGCCAATCTGCGCCGACTAAACGCCTCCTCGGTGTTTGCCCAGGACTGCCTTCACTACGCAACCGCCCTCGCAGAGGCTGGACTGGGCAGCGACGCGCAGTCCTTCTTCCTGGAGCCCATCGCTCATGACATCACCTCCCAATATGAGTTGGTGGTGGCCCGCTGCGTCGAGCAGCAGCCGCGAGTGGCCGGCGACCCGCTAAAGAACCCGGATAGCGCATCAGCAGGCTCGGCAGCCTCCATGCGTACCCCTCGCCGTCCACGCCTGAGCCTGAGCGGCGGGCATGACCGCGAAGACCGGAAGCGCACGTGCGTCGTTAGCGGGACGGACAACACCGGCGGCAGCGGCGCCAGGGACACCGGAGAGGACGTGAACCTCGACGAAGGCAACCGGGTGACGGACGACCTCGACGTCTTTGCCCCTGATGTTCCTCTGCCCTTGGCTCTGAGGTTGCACAAGTGTGTGATGCATTACCAGACACTCGCCCTGTACATTCGGTTTGGTGAAATCATGGAGTCGGATGTGTGCGGCGACGCGGCAGACTTCGCAACAGCTCTGGAGGCGTGTGCGTGTGTAGAACAACTGGTGGCGCTTGAGCAGCGCGTCTTGCACACCCCCGCGTTCAGCGCAGACACTGTTCTGAAGCGCGAAGCAGCACAGCTGAAGGAAGACGTCGGCCATAGTATCAACGCACGACCGAAGACCGTCAGCACCATCACTGTGGCAGGCTGCCGTCTCGTTGACGTAATGGCGGAGCCACTGAAGGAGTCACCCCCATCTGTGGCCTTGACTCGTAACGCACGCGCGCGCGACGGAGAGGCCGCCCCACGCATCTACGTGGTCGAGGACACCGCCGCCCCGGTGCTCTTCACCATGCGCCGGTACGTGGCGAACATGTGTGAGCGACTGCTCGCCTACCTCTCCTCCACCTCAGCCGTGGCAACGGCAGCCATGGACATGGTGTCGTCTCCCCCGTCTGTGGCGCACGCCAAGGATGTCGCCAGCGCCATCACCCGCCGCCTCATCAAAGCCCTTTGCACCTCCCTCTCCATGTCGGAGCTGCATCACGTGGATACGCACGGCTCCGCACCTGCCCCGCCGAACGCCGCGGACGCGCTCATCCGTGGTGGCGGCGGCGACAAGACGTGTTTCCCGCTGGCCGTTGTCGAGTATCTTCCGTGGCGCCTGCACGAGTACTCGCTGCTCCAGAGCTGCTACACGTACTTGCAGGAAGACCCATCGTCTGCTTCCACCGCAGCCGCGGTCGCGCAGCGGGCCCTGCACCAGGTCCTGCAGCTCATGGAGCTCGAATACCTCGACCCAGTACCGCCACCTGCATCCTCAGTGCATCTCTTAGAGACTGCGGTGCAGCAGTGCGCTGGACAGCTGCTTGTGGCGATCTGGAGAGCGGCGGTCGTGCAGAACGGCTCGCCCTACGCAGTGTGCCTATCGTTACCAGCGGAGGTGGTGTCAAAACTGGCGACCAACGGGAACACTGGTGAGTCTCCGCCTAACTCAACCGCGGCGGCGGCGGCCACCGCGAGCTCCGCCATGGCCTCCATCACCGCCCTCGCTCAGCAGACGGCAGCGCATCTTCTCTCCATGCAGTGGTCGACGCCGCCCGGAGCTTCAGCGCCGTCACTCACGGGCTCGCCGCCACATGCCACGCAGCAGCGCGGCCAGAACTCGGGCAACTCAGCCGGTAGCATAAGCGGCACCCGTCTGCTAGTAACTCTGTGGACGTGTATCGCCCAGGTACAGCAGCAGTGCATGCTCCTCGCCGGCAAGTCAGAGGCAGCTGATGCCCTGCGCACCGCTGCAATAAGCGATGTGCAGTATGACAACGAGGACACGGCGGGTGATGGCACGGGTGAAGCAGCGGAGGGCGGGCACCTTGGATCGCTGCCCACTACCGCCTCCTCGTCACCAGGGGGAAAGTCCAAGAAGGGTAAGGCCTGGAACTCAAGCGTCGGTACCGCGGCATCAGGGAAGCACAAGCTCGACAAGGCAGCGGAGACGGCGCAGCTGGCAGAGCAACAGGCTGCAGCAACGATGACCTCGCCTCTGCTGCCCACGAGTATCGCCCACCCGCACCCAAGTGTCGAAGCCGTAGCAGCACGCTTTCCACGCATGGCACTGGAGCTGACGCTGCAGCTAACCACAATCATTGAGGCCACTGGTGCGGTGCCTCGCTACAGGGATGGCATAGACAGCGCGAACAGTAGCGGCGCCGGCGAGGGTGTGGCACAGTCATCCACCGAGGTGGCGGCGAGACTGTCGAAGACCGGTGCTGGCTTTGGCGCCAAAGATGGGGCAGACCGTAAGTCGCTCAAGAACACGTGCAGTCGCGCCACCAGCCTGACCAGCTTCAGCGAGACGGCGGCATCCGTGCCTGCAGGCGCTGGTGCATCTTCTCTATTCACAGGGGCGCAGATACGCACGCTGCAGGCGATGTACCGGGGCTGCGTGGAGACGCTGGCGGTGCTCATGCATGGAGCCGCAATGGCGGCGACAGAGCTGCCATCCGTCGGCGCAGAAGTCTCCGTGCCGCCGTCCTCATCTATTTTCCATGGTGATGGCACCTGCCTCGGTGCCCTCACACACGCGGCCGTACTGCGTGATGCAAAGGGCACCCTGGGCTTCGACGACGGCGTCGATGTGCTCGTCGCTGGCGCTGACGTCGGCAGTGCACCCCATGTGGAGCAACGAAAAGCCCACGCGACGCCAGTGGCGTCGCTCTTGCCCCGATGTTTCCTGTACAAGGTGTCAGATACGCGCTGCCTCAGCCGCTTCCTGACCTGGGAAGCACTCTTTCTTCCCTCGTCACGAATATCACCGGGGACGGATGCCGTGCTCGGCGCGCGTGGGGCGCGTGACGACATCGAAGACGCTGTACAGCGCTCTGTGGCAGCACTCCGCACGCTCACCATGGGGTCTTCGCAGCTCGCTATTGTCGTTCGGGTGGGGGTGGCCTTGGAATCGTGGTGGCGTAGTCAGCAGCAAACATTCACAACCTCCAAGCTTGCGGCGGCGGCGACAACTGCGAGGCGCGCCGCCAAAGGGGCGAGCTCCAAGAGGAAACTCAAGAGCAGCACCACGGCCCCGCTGTCACCCCCGTGGTCATCTGCGTCCGAAGTGCACTCCGTCGCGCTGGCAGCCTGCACACAGTGCATTGAGCTGCTCCGCGTGTTGGCGCTTAGCGTGATGATTCAGCAGCATCAGCATTGCATCGCCAAGGACGAGAGTGCACTGACCGCAACGCTTCTCACGTTTATAGCTGTGGAGCGCGCACTCAGCGGTGCTGATGCACCCGCCGCCTCCGCCGATCCCCTGCCCGCTATGCAACGTCAAACGGAGAAGCACGAGAGGTACACATGCCTTCTCTCTCTTGCCCAGGTGGGTCAGCGGCTCTCTCAGCTGCAGCGACGGTGCGCCAATGGTGAAGGTTGCCGTGTACGCGAGGTGTCGTTGCGTGAGTTCACGGAGAGCACGGGTCACTCCAGCATCGATAGCGCAGGCGGCAGCAGCAGCAGTGGTGGTGCCGGTGGTGACTCACGGCTGCTCGCCCCCGCGCTGCCACAGTCACTTCGACTTTACAGTGCATCCGCAGCGCTCCTTGACATGGTCACCGCCGCCCTCTGCGCACCACCGACCTCCTCTTCCTCTGCGGACGGCCCAAGCGGGAACGGTGGCAGCAGCAGTGACACGGCCATGGTGGCTGGGGGACTTCATACGCCGATGGCGACCGCCTTATCCGTGCTGAGGCCTGTCGTGGCGGAAGTAGCGCCGTTTCTGCTCCGTTGCGCCGGCGAGCTACGCAGCCAATGGCAGCGGCATCGCGCACTACGGCAGATGCACCAAGCATGCGTTCGCCATGATGACGCCACCCACACCAGTGCAAGCGCCGTCACCGCACTCGCGCCACTCTCCGTTGAGGAGCAGGAGGCCAACGAGGAAGCTGCCTACGCAACGGTGGTGCTGCTCGTGTTGACATCGATGTGGCATAGTGGCACCAGCGGCGGTAACGGTGGTATGCAGCTGTCCGACGACCGTGGCGTACCCAACCTGGTGCACAGCGTAGAGTCAGGGTTCCTGCAGCTCGTACCAGCTCTACCCTCATCGTCCGCGACAATGGGGGCGGCAACAGCAGCCGCAGCGACGCACATCCCGCCTGCGCAGCTGGCGCGACTCATTGTACACGGTGTGACGGTGCGTCGACTCGTAGATCGCGCGCGGAGGCACCTCCAACGCGGCGTTGAGTCCGTGCTGGAGCACACGGTGCCTAGGAGAGACATCGAGACTGCTGGCGCTCAAGCCAGCACTTCTGCCTCGCCTTCTGCGCCACGCGAAAAGTCCTCGAACCACAGGCAGCTAAGCACGATGCGAGATGCCTTGACGGAGCTCACCTCTCTGTGGGTGACCGTGCGCTGGCAACTCGCACGTCTTCAGTCATACAAGAGCAGCTACACCGCTCAGCACATGGATCTGGTGACGCTGCAGGAACGGCAAGAGCAGCAGCAGGTGTACGGTCGCACGACCGCAAAGGAGCTCCGCATCTTACGCGCTCTTGAGCAGGCCACCCCAGTGCTCCCTGTCACCGCCAAAGATGAGGAGGTGCGCCTCCGCCGCTGGGTGGCGGAGCAGCGCCAGCGGCAGTCGCAATCACGTATGGGTACAGCGATGAACGCGTCTTTCCTGCTCCTTGAAGCGCTTGTTTGTACGGCGCTAGTGCCGCTAAACTCGCCCAACCCGAGTGCGCAGCAGCGGCTGCTGGACGAGGCTATACGTGCCATGCGCCAAGCTGAAGAAGAATGCACTGCAAAGAAGCCGCCGAAGCCCAACGCGAGCTTTCACATCGCATTTTCGTCGACATGCACAGCGACGGCAGCAGTGACCGAGGCATTGGTGCTCTACACACCACTACTGCTGTGGTGCTACGTTTCGGAGGCGTGCAACGTGTACGGCACGCGCGAGCAGGCGGAGCGGGTCCGCGAGGTGCTGGATGCGCAGATATTGGCAGAGGTACCAGCCACAACGAACTACACCCACGACGACGGTGCCGTGACGACCGTCACCACGTCTTTCATTCAGCGACTCATGCTTCAGCCAAAGTGGTCTGCGCTACACGCAAGCAGCACGACAACGCGGCTCGCCTGCTGCCGCGCGCTGAGCTCCATGGCAGCCGTTGACACAAGCAAGGCTGCCTCGGGCAGCGACGCGCTGGGGAGTTTACAGATTGTGTACCGACTGGTGCTGGCGTTGCAGATCCAGCGGATGCTGGAGGTGTCGGAGGAGCACAGCAGTGGCTCAGAGGACAACGGAAGAGGCACCAGTGGTGCTCCGAGGAAGCGAGAGAGCTTCTCGTCCTCTCCGCTGGCGGTCGATACAGCCGAGAAGCTGGTGTCGGCCATCCTGAGTTACTTCGCTCGTAGCAGCGGCAACACCGAAAGTAGGCTAAGGCCGAAGACGGCTGCGGCACCGCTCCTCCTGCCCCCGCTCGTGGCGCTGTGCGAAGTTCTACTAGGACTCTCCCCCTCCTCCCCACAATGGGTCGATGCGGCGGTGCAGCTTCTTGCTGTGCGCGTGCTGACGCTCTTTAAGGAGCAACTGACGTATGTCATGACATCGTTCATGACGGTGGCGGGCGCGACGGCCTGCCTCCCTGCTGTCTCGGGCTCAATGCTGCAGTTGCTTTGGACAACGCTGCTGCACGTGTGGCACAACGTCTGGCGCAACCCCAACGCGCGGCAGCGTCGCTCGCTGCTCGCCATGACCCAAGAGGCGCAGTGGGCACGGCGCGTGTTTCATGGGCATCAGCGCTTGATGCAACAACGAACGGTGGCGGCGGCAGAAGTCGCGGGGGATGCCGAGCCAGAAGAGAAGGCCACAAGCGGTGGGACGATGGGCAGCGGTGGCAAGAGCGGGCGCCATGTACGCAACACCAACAACGGCGGCTCCGAGGCGGCAGCAGGTACTCCCGGCGATAGTGACTTATTGGCGGGTCCTGTGCCCCCACTAGACTTTCCGGGAGTGGTATACCTGGCGTTCGAGGACGCGCTCGACTGTGGGCCGAGGGAGCAAGAAGAGCGTGAAGTGAAGCCGAAGAAGGGAGACGGCGGCGCCCGTACCGTCAGCATCTCTCCCACTCCCCTTTTCCCCACCACTGCAGCTGCCAGCATTACCTACTCGTCGAAACAGTGTCCCGCCTCTGAGCCCAGCACGGTACTCATGCACGCCAGCGTTCCCGCTGAACTGGTGGAGCTCTTTGAGGACATCCTCTTTCATGTGCCCGCGTTGTGGCCAGTGATCGCTCCCGCTATGAATGGCGGTGCAGTGGCTGACGCTGATGCCGGTATGGAAAGCAGCGCCAGTGGCACCGCGCACGAGGTGGTCGGCGCAATCATATCACCGAAGCAGCAGCAACGGCCACAGCAGCCCTTAATAGACTCGCTTGCTGACTTCGTACGCTTTGCAAGTCAGCACGCTGCACGTGTGCTGCGCTCGCAGCCGGCAGTGTCGGTCGCAGACGCAGCGTCGTCGCCCGCTGCCGGTGGCGTACAGTCGGCCCTGCTGCGGCTGCAGGGGGTCCCTGTCCTGTACGCAGATGTCATGGTGGCGCTTCAGCAGTATCGCACGATGGTGACTCATGGCGCGGCAGCAACACTTTCTGGCACCCGTAGTGCGGGAGGCACCCGTGGGCACAATGGGGGCGCCGCTTCTGCGGTTCTCCTAGACGTCCTTGGCAAGTACAAGGAAGACCCTGCCTATGCCAAGGTAGCCGTGCACGTGGTGCGAGAGATGCTGGCCATGTGCAGCGACGCCCAGGACCACATCGACAAGAACAGCGGCGGCGGTGGCGGCGCAGCGAACCAAAACACTGCCACTAGCACCCCTGCTCGAAAGCGCCACACAGGCAGCAGCGCCCCCGACCCAGAGGCCGGCAGCGTCACCCCGATCGCGGCGCGCAGCACATCCGTCGCAACCGCGCTTGGCATCATTGCGGATGCGCGCCTCATCATGCGCACGGTACGAGAGCAAGCCGAGCAGAACCAACGCTCTATGGAAACCTACCTCCGCACTGTGGACTCCGAGACGCGGACGTGGCTGATGTGCAGTGGGTACCGTCTGGATCATTCTCCTCAGCAGCTAGCCGCTGCGAACGCCGGCGCCAGAGAGACATCACCCACCGTAGCGTCTTCAGGGAAGAAGGACAACCGGAAGGCGGCGGCGGCAGCAGCAGCAGCAGCAAACAAGAAGCAGCTTGTCAAACGCGGCGCCGTTGGCAAGAAGGTGACGAGCAAGTCGAGTGCGCCGGACGGCGACGAGAACGAAGAGGAGACAAGGCGCGCAGCAACTGACGAGCCATCCTACACCACCGTCACACGTGTGTGGAGCTTCGCCGAGCAGCAGAAGTTGAAGCAGCTTACCTGTGCCATCGCGTGGTGGCGACGACGACGAGCGGCGCGGACGCTGCGACATCGATGCACTCAGTACAACATGCCCTTCATGGCCCAGATGCATCTGTACGAGGCAGCACTGCTTCACATGGGGGCGACAGCGCAGTACACGGCAATGACACACGAGCGCCATCTGCAAGAGCTTCTGCGCTTCGTCAGTACCGATGGTAGCGGTTATGGCGACGCACGGGCGTGTGCGGCTGTCGACAGAAAGCTAGCCGTCGTCAACCCTACTGCCACCTCAGCTGCGGCTTCCACTACTCAAGGTAACAGCAGTCCTGAGAAGTTCTCCAGCAGCAACATGAGTGGCACTCCGGCTGAGGCACCGGCGGACCCGGCGCAGACCACCGTGAAGCTTCTCCAACACTGTGCCCGTGCAGCTCTTCTCTTTCAATACGTTTGGTTACCCACACGTGTCACTGCCACAGTGCGACTAGCGGTGCACCACCTGCAGCAGTCGTGTGTGACCCTGCCGCAGAAGGGCTTGGGCGTCTCCTCTTCGGCGGCGATAACGGCTCTGGTGAAACAGCTGCTGGCAGCTCCGCTCTTCTGTATCGCGGCTGTGCAGCACGGCTACTGGGACGCTCGCCGCGATGTACACGCAGAGGTCCTCCAGCCGACAGTAGTGAAGGTCGGCGCGAACGTCAGCTGGCACCGTCGCTTTCGCTTTCATCGAAGTGTTCCGTCGCTTCTCTCCCTGAAGTCGCTGCTTGGACAGCACGAAGAGGTGCAGTCCGTGCGGGAAGCTCATGCCTGCGTGCTGCGGCAGCGCCAGCACGAACAGCTGCAGCTGCGCCTATGCGTCGAGTCAGAGGCGGCAACTCGAGCGGAGGCGGAGCGGGACGAGCTGCAGGCGATGGTGCACACCCTGCAGTGGGCGCAGGAATTGATGCCACCACTCAGCCAGAGCGCTGCGGTCAAGGCAACACTGTTAGCCGCAGCCGAGCTGCTAGCCTCGTCCGCGACTGGCCTCGATCGCGTCCAGTCGCGCCATAGAAGCCCGCGGCAACGCACTAATGCGCAGGAAACCGTCACAGTGGCCGGTCGAGAGTCGATCCACGCTGCCGCCGCGGAAGCTGCCGCCACGATCGCGTACTTCACCTTTGAGAGCGTACGACAAGGCGGCGACTCCACAGCGATAAGCAGTGCTCGAGGCACAACAGCCATGATCAACTCTCACAAGGAAGTAAGGAGGGGGACTGGTGAGCAACTCAACGCCTGCAGCGGCGGTGACGCCACAGGACGTACCTCCGTCGGCGCGGCCAACTACGGTCGCGACATGCGTGAGGCCATCCTTGTCGAGCAGCTGATGTGCCTTGCCCACGTAGTTGCCTCCGCCCTGCCGAAGCACAGCGAAGCCGCGTATTGCGTGGCACAGCGTCTCACTGCCGGTCGGTACGCCGGGGAGCTTCTCCCGCTAATACTCCAGACACAAAGTGAATCACGTGGTCAACCTCTGTCAGAGACACGGGCAGCGTATGCTGAGGCGATACGCAATATCCCGGAAGGACCCCTGCTGCTGCGTGCTGCACGAACGGCGCGAGCGCAACTATCAGCCACCGAGGCACAGGCAACCAACGCTCCTCAGAAAGAGCAACAGCTGCTGGAGCTCATCCATACGCCAGTGGCGGGTCCATCTGCGGAGGTGATGCTTACACGAGGCCCCAACACAAGCGACACCAGCTCGGCTTGGAAGGCTGTGATGAAGCAGTATCAGCGTGCTGCCCAGAGCCTGCGCGCAGCGGGACTCCTCCAGGCTCTTGGTGAGTGCCTCTACGAACAAGGTGACCTCTACCGCGCCGCCTCTCACCTCAGCGATGCTGCGAAGCGGTGGTCCGACGCACTGGACTGCTTCCTTGCTACACCCCACGCACTGGAGGATTGGCATCGGCACCGCACTGTACCCCCTGCCCCACCCAGCGGCCGTCGAGGTCTCGAGGAGTTACTCTGGATTGCTGCCACACTCAGCGCTTTGGCGAATCATGCGTTCCCGACTGACAGTCCTCGTGCCACAGATGCAAAGCTCCTCTGCGCCCTCCTTGTCCACCGCTACTGGCATTTGCCAGGCGTGGTCTCAACCGCTGCCGCCAGTGATGGCGAGGGCAACACCTTCACCGCACGTACACAACACCCACCCCTTCCCCCCGCGCAGTACAGTCTTCTCGACGTCCATCACGTCAGTTCTCCCTTCAGCGACGCACTCCGGCCGATGGTCGTCGGTGTGAAGCAGCAGCACTCACCAACAGGAATCCCGGGCGCCTTGACCGACGTGACGCGTGGGCTAATCTCAGCCGCACAGAACCTTCTCATGAAGCCGCCCTCCGCATGCTACAGCAGCGAGTCCGCCGTCTTGGCAGCTTTCAGTGATTTCGTCGCCACAGTCCTGTTGCAGAACGTCGAGCTGGCAGTGGAGGCACGGCTGGTGCGTGCAGAAGCAGCGGCACACATTGGCAGCTTCGCAGTGGCGATGCACCACATCTACGGGGTGTGCATCGGTGCCGCGCTGCCGCAACCGGTGAGTGCCATCCTCGGCGCAGGAGATACCTTGCCGGGCTTCTTCTCGCTTGGGTGCGCTGCCGCGTCGCCAGCCGGCGCTACGGCCGTTGCAGTGGCCACGCCGCTCTCATCGTCACCGCCGAGCAGCGGCGCCATGGTGTCGTTGTCCTTCTACAGAGATGAAGAGAGCCCGTCGTCGCCGCACAACACCGCAGCTGTGCGGGCGTTCTTGGCGGCGTGTCTACCGGGACTTCCCCTGGACGCTGTCGACAAGCACAGCAGCATCGTTGCCAACAACGAGGCAGGCGCCCCAGTCCTGCTATCATTGACCACTGGTATGCTGGCGTCGGCGGCGCTGGAGGAACGCTACGGTGCGTGTCTTACGCGGCGGCTGCAGTTGACGATCGCAGAGGTACTTGTGCGTCTTGGTACGTGCGACACCACTTTCCTGCTTACCGCACCACCTACCGTGGCGGCAGCAGCAGTCTCATCACTGGCAGCGACCACCTTCTCCCCAGCCCCGAGCAACCCAGCAGGCAGCGGCGGTAGGGGTGGTGCTGGCAGTGGCCAAAGTCGAACCTCGCTCATTGAGGCCACGGCAACGCCACGTGCGGGGAGCGGCGGAGGTCGGGCCTCGCCGCCATCTCCAACGCCGGCAGTCGCTGGCCGCAGCGATCGACCTGTCAACGCCTGCACCGAAGCCTGCCGCTACGCCAGCGCGCTCCTTCAATCCCTGGCCAGTGCAGACGTGTGCTTCATCCTCACTGGGCAGCCTTCTCCTTTACATGTACTGAGGGACGGCGGGGCCACTGTGGTCGGCGCGGCTCGAGCACCCAGTAACTCCGCGGTCGCGGTCGCCTCGTCCCCACAGGCGTCAAGAGCATGTCCCGGCACCTCGGCCCAAGGAGCTGCAGCGGGCGCGTCTGAAGCAGTCGCTGCGGCGCTTCTTACCACTGTATCGAAGCCAGCGGACAGTGGCGACGGTGACTGTGGCGCTGCATCTCCTTTTCCCTGCGCCGCGTGGCTCGGCGCTCTCAGGGCCATCCGACAGCACGCCATTCTGCTTGCAGCAGAGCTTCTCGCGGCGCAGGGGCGCTACGGCGCGTGTGTGGGGTGGCTCACTGCGCTCATCGCAGAGCACAATGAAGCACAGCAGTACAAAGTGTGCGATCAGCAGCGGCAGTCGTCATCATTGGCCACCTCTCCGTTGTATGCGACCTCCTCCACCCCCCACCGGCCGTCGCGGTCACAGACATCGCGGATGTCAGAAGCCTTTGTCGCCACGCCGTCCCCTACAGCGCCGGCGCCGCATTCTCTGTTGAAGGGCCTCGGGTGTCAAGGCGGCACACAGGCCCTGGAATCATTTGTGTTCAGCTATGATCACTGGGTGCGTGTTTGGCTACTCATGTGCCGCTGCTACGGTCACCTACGCCAGTACCTGCAGCTGGAAGAGGCAGCGCGGGTGCAGGGGCTGCCCCTGTGTACAGCCTTCGGGGTGAGGGGGGCGATGCCCGACGACAACAACACCTACCAAGACACCAGCTGCTGGACTGTGTTTCAGCTGTATCGACTGTACGCATTGTCCCACATGGGGCACGTGCGCGAGTCTGGCGATGTTGTCGCTGCACTGGAACTAGGCCATCGTGCGCCAGCGAAAACCTCGTCAGTAGCTGCTGTCACGGTTGATTCACCAACGATGGGCGTTGCCGAGGGCCGATGGGTCGCGGCGGCAGCCCTTCGGTCGTGGCACAAACATCAAGGCGAGGCGTTTGAGTGGGCTTCGCCACTTGAAGACCTCGAGCAGCTGGTCCGGCTGGCGATTACAGAACACGGTGTATGGCCCTGGCGACCATCAACGTGCATATCCTCCTCGTCGCCCAGTGCTGTTGCATCGTCGGAACAACGTGCATCACCGCAGCAGCAGCACTACGTGCTTGTCTCGCCATCCGCCCACTCCGTTCTCCCCTCGCTCGCGCTGTCACGGTGTGCGATGACGGCGACGCTGTGGAGGCTGCATGACATGATGAATCACTACGCGCTGGTGCAGCAGCAGCAACAGCAGCAGTCCCTGTTGACGGCAGTGGCCACGCCTGCAGCTCTTAGTGGAGGTGGGACGAGCAGCAGCGAAGCCCGAGACAGTCGTCGCGCTCCACAGCAGCGCCTCACAACGCCAAACTGTAGAAGGGCGAACACCAGCACTGACCTGGCCTGCACTTCGTTTACGCCCGGCCTCCCCGCGTCAGCTTCCAGCAGCGCGGCCGCCTCGCTAGTGCAAGCGCTAGAAGTTGTCAGCCCTCAGTACAGGACATCAGCGCACGCCAGCTGCTGGCTTGAGTCTCAGTTGTGGGCAGCGCAGATTAAGGTACAGGAAGTGTGCGCACACCTGCTGGTGGAGGCTCGTGAAAGTGAGGTCGAGGCGGCGGGTCGAGACAGCGGCGGTGACGGGGCTACGACGAGGGCTGAGAAGGAGTCGGTGCTTGTCGCATCTCAGACAGGGATGCCGCCGCTATTGTTGTCCAGAGAGGAGGCACTGCGCGCCCTTCCAGCCCCTGTGCGGGATGTGTGTGATCACCTTCTTCGCGTGCTGCACTTCTGCGTTGAGCTGCCGGTGCAGCGGCACGTGCATGTGCGTGCCATTCTGCTGGACCTTACAAGGGTTGTCTCCACGTACGCCCGCGTGATCCGCGCGCGCGAACATCGCACGCCGCTGTCGCACGGAACAGAGTCCTTGTCAACGGCGACCACCGCCGAGGCCAGCCTTGCGTCGCAGTGGGAGAGCATCGCCGCCGCGTGCGCGCTCTTGGCGGGGCTGGTCTCGGATATGGAGCGGCGTGTGTGCACCGGGGCGGACAGCCTCCGCGGCTACGCCACAAACCCGCGCGTCACCGCCGCTGCAATCGCGATTAACGAGGCGACCACCGAAGGCCATGGACAGACGCCGTGGCCAGAGTCACTGTGGGCAGCACTGCAGTGCACGCAAGACACGGTAGGCCGATTGGCTCCGGCTGCGCACAGTCACAATGCAGGCAGCAGTGGCGCCGCAGCTGTTCTCTCGAACCCATTCTACAACACCCCCTCCGCTAATCCGAAACAGCTGGTTCTGGACAGTGGAGCAGCCTCTTTCGCAGGCAGTGCCGGCGCCGAGTCAGACCGCGGCTCCTCTTCGGGTCGTGGGCATAGAAGCAGTGGTAAGCGACTGACCGGGTTCGAGCCTCCTGGTGCGCCGCCAGCAATCTCTGCCGCAGTAGCAGCGCAGCTTAGCGTGCCGACGATGGCGCTGACGTACGCAACACTCTGCAGTGAAGCGGCCGCGGCGCGCGCGCTAACACCGGTGGCTGACGCCCTCGAGCACGACATTGCACAGCAGCTGCTGACAAGCCACCTGCAGCGTCTTTCGACGCCCGCTAACTGCACGTATCTGTGCTACAGCGACAACGAGCGCCAGGCGCTGCTGGAGAGCATCGGGGCGGTGCTCGTACAGCAGCAGCAGCCCTCACGGCGCGGCGGCAGTGGTGGCCACTCCAGTCGTACAAGCCTAGCGGCGTCATCGTCGTCCACCAACGCGGCAGCTGGGGCGAGTGGGGGAGGCAGCTCCCTGCCGAGCGTGAAGTTCACGGAAGCGGATGTGTGGAAGGCACTGACACCGCCGGTGCTGTTGGCTGCAGTCCCGGCAGGCCTCTTTTCCGCTGTCGGGGCTGATGCACTGGGAGCACCGCTGTACAATTCCGTCGCCGCCGCCGCGGTCTGCACCGCCCCCGAGGTGAGAGCTGCAGAAGGAGGGGCGGCGGCCATCGTCAATCGTGATACGAGCAGCCGAACAAAGGCCTTGCAAGTGCGGACGTCCCTCAGGAGCGGCGCACATGAGGCGCGCTGGCACCTGTACCTGTGCGTGTCACCTCTGCAGGATGCGGAGGTGGCTACTGCACCGCCGACTCTGCTGCCCGGCTCGGTGGTAGCGTCTCTTGACAGCTGCGTCCTGCTGCCGCCAAGCCACATCCTCGCCGCGACGTCCACCGCATCGACGAGCTCCTCTGGTATGACCACCTCTCGTCAGCGTAACATATCACGGCAGCTTGCCGCTGGCACTGGGACAGGGACAACAGCCAGTCACACTCTCCGCACAGGCGGTCAAGCAGCGCTGCCTAGCGGAAGTATTATAGGCGGTGCGAATCATGGCACAGGCGGCGCTTGGTGGCCGTCCATCATCGCAAGCGCAGCCACCTCTACGCGTGAAGTGCTCGTGCCGTCGACAAACTGGGGATTACTGGATTTCATCCAACAATACCAACAACAACGTGAGTCATCTAAGCAGAACGCTGACGGCGGTGTCAAGACGCCATCTCTGCCGTCTCCGGGTGCTCCCGCTGCGCCTGCCACGCGCGGCATGCGCAAACTGAGGCGGGGGATCAGCTTCAGCACCACCGCTGCAGCGTTGACTACCGCAGGCAGCGGTGGTGCGTCGAACGCAGCATTGCACCACAAGAACGACGGTGCGGCACGACCATATGAGCCGGTGCCGCTGCGATGGACGTGCATCTCTCTCGAGGTCTCCGGCAGCGCCGTACGTACCCTGCGTCGACACCTTCGCGCAGTGCGAGCGTGCATGGACCGGGTGGAGGCCGAAGAAGGCACCGCAGGCGGTTCAGGCGAAGGCCCTTCAGTTCGTAAGAACGGTGGGGGCAACAGCAAGCGCACGGAGGACGCAGTGAGCAGCGCTATTGGGACTGGTGCTGCGGCAACGACAGCAGTGGAGGCTCACGGTGCGAAGAAGAAGGACGATTACAGCTCTGTCGCCACCTGGCCCGCTGTCAGTGGCAGCAGCGTCGAAAGCGATGCGGCGAACGATCACGCGGCTGTAGCACGCGGTGCCTTGGCGGCCGCTGTTGCACAAGCCCACTCAGCCCTGCGGTCACGTGTCTTGGCAGTCAGCAGTGGTGGCGGTGGCGTGGGGGGCATGGCTCCAGGTGGCAGCGGTGTGCCCCCGTCTACCCCGCAAGGAGGAACAGGAGACAGCGGTGCGCGGGCGGGCTTCAGCAGCAGCTACCCTGGAGGGACATCCTCGCCGGGATCGGCGGCCACGGCGAATGGCGGCGCAGCGACGAGCCCCTCAACCTCTTCAGGGCGCAAGACCGCGAACAAGGCGTGCGCCTCGAGCCGCCACCCCTCATACGGCAATAGCATCGGTGGGCATGGGAACGCTGCCACCGGTGCAGGGGGCGCGGATGGGCTGCAAACTGGGACTCAAGTCGCCCATGATGATCTCGCAGACGCAGCGCGGGCTCGACAGGTTGCCGAGCGTTGCCGAAGGCTCCAGAAGCTTGAGGAAGATCTCGACGAAGCCAAGTCAAGCCTGCTGATGGAGCTGTTGGAGACCATCGTGAGCGCAGCGTGTGCATCCTCGCTGAGCCCCACGGCCGCAGGGGCCATGCTGGACAAGGCGCGCACCGAGGCCGATGTGCAGCGGCTTCTTCCGCGGTGCGCCCTCTCCAATGACGTGATTAGCTTCCTCGAAGAATGGCTCGTTGGCGACGCGGCTCTCAACGTACATGTGAAGGATGCTGACCACGACGCTGGCGGTGATGGTGGTGGCAGCACTAACAGCGACGGCGACTGCGGTGGTCACAGTAGAACCACATCCCTTCGCTTCTACAGCCCCGGCTTGCACGAGTGGATGCAGCGCATCTCACGCTATGTGGTGGGGCAGCAGCAGCAGCAGTGATGCGCAGGCACAAGCTGTCCCTTGGAGTGTTTGCCGGTGAGCACTCGCGGTCGACCCTGGACACTATCAGCTTTGTGATTTCCCTCAGTCACATGAGTGTGTCACCCCTATTTTCTTTCGTATGTGGGCCCGCAGTGCGTGTGTGTCTACGTGTGTGTGTGTGTGTGTCTCTCGGTTCTGCGTCCCCTTCCCCTCCCATTCTCCCCATCATACACATGCGCTAAGGACCTACTCAATCAGTGAAGCCATACCAAGACAAAATTCAACGGAACTTTGCTTTTTTTTTTTGGCTTGAGGCACGCGAGCTAAGGAGAGGGAAGAGAAGAATCCGACGTGAGAGCAGCGAGCACACAAATGTACAAGCACGTCCCCCTCCTCAACACAACAACAGGCGGCAGCAAGCATGAGCCTCTCTTCCCTTAGCCCTGTCAGCTCGGTCCATCCAAGGAAAGCGCAGTCGTAATGACGAGTGATGTGATGCATCTGCCCACACGCCGCGCAAGTCTATCACGTGCACAACTCTCTTTTCTTCATCTGCTCACTTTCAGCAATAACCTCGAACTCGCCGCACTGGGAGCTCTGAGGCATCGGGACTCTCTCTCTCTACCGTTTCTACTTCTCTCTCGCTCTCATCTTCTCTCACGCTGCTTGATCATGTGTGTTGACGGCATGACCTGTTCGTCAGTCGCACATACATACACACAAGGGCTTGAAGGGGGCTATCGCACTGGGAGGGCCGTTGCAAGGGTGTGCACAAGGCGCTTGCATGCGATCACGTCATCATTTGAGGTCCAAGTCTGCGTATGTTTCCTCTCCTGTCCTCTTTCCTTTCTCTCACGCCACTGAAGTGCGGTAACGCGTCTCGTCTTTGCGTCGCTGTCGCTGTTGTTCTCGTCAACTCCCTCGCTCTTTCCCTCCCTCCCTCTCTCTCACATTCATACACGCTCTCCAACCCCACTGGCCCTATAGCCACCACATTCCACGCCCTCTCCTCTCTCTTCTTGGCGCACCGCGTCACACCCTCCTCTGCCCCATACCGCGTCCCCGTCCTGTCAGCGTCAGCCTCTCTCTCTCTCTCCGTGTGTGTGTGTGTGGGCCTTCGCCCTTTTCGCGGTACACACAAATTCTGTGCTTTTCCGTGCTTTCTTCGTTTGCTCGTTTATTGACTCGTTGCGCGTGTCTTGTGCGTGCGCCCGTGTGTACCGCAGTGTGTCTAGCCCTGTCGCGCCTCTCAACCGGCGCCTCCGTCTCCGCCTCCACCTCAAGCTCTTCCCACCCCACCCCCTCCTTCGCTCCAGATCGCTCGCTCTCTGCAATCGCTTTCATTCAGGTCTGCCTCTCAGTTCTCCCCACCCCACCCCCCACCTCCTCTTCGCGTCCTCTCCTTGCTCATCTACCGCTTTCCCACTTGCCTCCCTGGCACCTTGGCTCCGCTCTACCCCTCACCGCAGTATTTCCGCCGGCATCATGATGCGTGGAGGAGCCGCCAAGGGCGCTGCTGTGCAGGCCGAGTTCACAGTCTTGCGCAAGCCCACTGAGGACAACAAGTACTGGTACACTGCCGTACACCAGGGCGAGCCCGTGACCTTCCGAGTACTCGATGACAACGGTATCGACCCCATGGACGGGGCCGGCTACATCAAGGCGCGCGTGCAAGCTATGCAGAAGCATGTGCAGGAGGCCTGCATCGACATCGCCGCCGAGAACGCCTACCGTGCTGTGCTGGTGGAGGTGAGTCTCATGGACGATCCCATGGCAATTCCTGAAGAGACACAACGCAACGTGGACTGCGCCGTGGACCTGTGGTACCCGCTGCACGTGGCACTCATGACGGCCAACAAGTCAGCTGCGCAGGCACTTCTGCAGTTCCACATGGAGCATGCCTTAGATGCGATGACGCTCATCGCGAACACTCCAAGCACAGTGAATAGGCCGGACTCACTGCCTGCAGCACCGGCGTCCGGCGATGGTGCTCTCCATCCTCCTGGAGACGCTAGCACTGCTTCGATTTCGCCGATCGCTGTCACCCCAATTCTTGAGTGCCAGGTGCGTCGAGAGCTGGGCGGTGCGGTGGTCCTGCTTGGCTACTTTGACGGTCGCATCCGCCTCTTCTCCTCGACTGCAGCTCTTGCGAGCTGCCCGCTGAGCCCAGTTCGAGCGGCGTCTCCGCAGGTCGAACCCATCAGCGGTAGCCCTGTGGCTATCGAGGGCGCCGTTGTTGGTAGATGTCACTGCAGCACCGACACCGCTGTCGGTGAAAGCACGCTTCTGCAGAACCTATGTAAGCACAACGACGCTCTCCTGCGAGAGGAAGAGGCTCTCTTCGAGGACAAGGGCGAGGAGTACTGTCTGCGCAACATCCTCGTGGTGATGCGTCCGCTGCTGCAGAGCGTCGTCCTCGAGATTAAACGGCGCGCCCAGTGCACGACGACGACTGCGTCCTTGTCATCGCAGCACCACAACCACCGTCACAAGGCGAGTGGGGAGTCTGCCACGCCGGTGGTGCCGGAGTCTGCGGTCGACTTTCTGCACAACTACTGCAACAGCCTTAGCATGTTGCCCCAGCACCCACCGCTGCTAATGGATGGTGACACAGTTTTCGAGGTGTGCAACCACGGCGACCTTGCGCTACTGGCCAAGGTGATGGACACCTTCGATGGCTGTTTAGCCCCCGTTCTCCGCGGACAGACGTTGCTCACCGATCGAAGCGCTGGCGGCAGAAGCGTGAATGAGGCGCAGCTGAACGCAGTGGGCGTGGCGGCTCTCACCAGCGCGACGCCGCCACAAATCTCCAGTCGCAACCCATCCTCGTCCTTCATCGGAGCGGCGCCGTGCTGCTCTTCCAGCCTCCTCTCGCTGGGAGGAGACACTAGCGCTCACACCATTGCGGGTGCCTCATGTAAGGGTAACGTGGGGCGTCATTCGCACACGCTGTCACCGGAGCCGTTCTGGTGGAGCTGCCCACCGCAGAACGTACATCGCCTGATGTTCGTCGCCGTCTGGATTGGGTATCGTGAGGTAGTCGTGGAAAGCAGCGGCTCTGGTCGTCGTCGCCGTGCGGTGAGCATCTCAAACGAGAACCGATTGATGATGACCACCATCCGGCAGCTGCAAGAGTCGCGGGCGGCTGCACAGAAGCTAGACTCCACCATCTGGTCCGGCCACCTTATCACCATCACAAAGCTGCTCTCGCGGGAGTGCTCCTTGGAAGACTACATGGACTTTGTGGAAGAGGGCGGCTACTTCTCCTTCACCTCCCCTCACGGTTTCTCTGGAGTGTTCATCTCGGTATTGGTGTCCGGCGCCATGGCGGCTGCACTGGTACAGGAACCGGCCATGTTGCGAATGCTTCGGCGTAAGGTGGAGACGCTGCTGGTCGATGTACCCGGTCGTTCGTCGCTGCTGCGCACCTACGTGATGGGTAGTCCGAGCACGCATGCGGAGCGCTTCAGAGATCTGTGGCTAGATGCTGGGTGCCACCGGGTTGCCAATACTGACGGCGACAACACCGAGACAAACGACTCTGATCATGCGGATGGCATCGGAAGAGGAGGGCTCCGACTCGTTAAGTTCCGCTCCCGAGTCGAACTACTATACTACGCCGTCGTCGAGCAGGTCGCGGCGGCAGCAGAGGAGGCCTGGAAGGTGCATGGGGCCGAGGGGGGTCATTCAATCAAGACAACGGGAAGCAGCGCTACCCCGTCCTCGTCGCTGTGGCCCTCCGGTGCAACCAAGACGGAATCCCTGACGGCGCTGCAGGGCTGGCTGCTTATGTGGACGAACTTCCTCGCAAGCCTTCATGACCGCACGTCGCACCGGGGCAACCTCAGCTACAGTAGCGCGTCATCGCAGATACTACAGCAGGAGCGGCAGGAACAGTCACAACACATCCCGAACAGCGGCGCAGAGAGCTCCCTCACCACGGACGGCACGTCCCCACCCCTGACCCCCACGACCGCATCGCATCACCAGCATACCGCGAGCACCGAGGACCTCTTCAGCGATGACGCGAACGAGACGGTGGACATCGTGCAACGGGTGTACCACACCCTCGTTGAGCGACTCGAGAGAGGCCAGGAGCCCCTGCCGGCGCTGCGACGTGTCCTGTTCCCGAACGGCACCAACGACATGGAGATCGGCACCCCGACTGCTGGCACGTCGGTGCACGTGGGCGAGACCCTTCCGGTCTCCTCCACTGACCAGGAGTTCGCTGCCGCGCAGCACGCCTTTGCCGCGGCGGCCGAAAAGGAGAGCAATGAAGTGAAACTCAAGTTCTACGCCCTCTTCAAGCAGGCAACGATCGGTGATGTGAATACGAACCCCCCTGGCATCTTCGACTTTGCCGGGAAGGCGAAGTGGGACGCCTGGTCGAAGCTGAAGGGGATCAGCTCGCTGGACGCGAAGCGCATGTATGTGAATGAGTACAAGATGATGATGAGCCTGCGCAAGCCCCATGAGTAAGCCTTCCGCCATAGAGAAGGAGTCGTAAAGGGAAGTCACAACGTATCTGCTGACGTCCATATGTACGCGTGTGTGTGTGTGAGTGTGTATTTCTGTTGTTCCCTCTGTGTGTGGGGGGGGGGGGGTGGAGGGGG
>NC_025888.1:257763-279717 GCF_000755165.1 Leishmania panamensis | reverse complement strand
TTATCGACCTCAGCAGCACTGTGGCCTCTCTCTCAGCGACTCAACTTTCGTTAGCCCCCTTTTTTGTGCCACACTTCGCGCTCTTGTCTGTAATGAGTTGGAGATGGGCGTGGGCGGTGCAGAGTCGTTTGTGGCAGCGTATGCGGAGCGTCTGGGACCCCGGGCAGGCGCAGGCATACCGTCTCCCCGGACAGAGGCACAATGCACACGTGAAGCGGAGTACCTCTCTTCTCCCTATCCCTCTCTTGTTAGTTTCACGTGCATCCGTGTGCCTCTAGTCAGTCCCCCCAACGTCATCAACGCAGCACACCACACCGTATCAGGCGCAAATATATATCTATCTATCTATCTATATATATATATATATACCCAGAGAAACAGACTGGCACACACGCACTGCGTAAGGGCAAATAAGAAAGGCTCACGGGCACCTCAGTTGGAGAGTGACTCCGTCGCGCACACACACAGTTACGTAGGAGGACGGGAGTTCTCATAGACACTCCTATCTTCACGGGTACACCGCTGATACGCAGACACGCACGCACATACAAAACAGATAGAGAGCACGCGCCGGCGGGCGCATTCTTGTCTGATGGACGTCGGCCAAAACTCCACCTCTCACTCTCTCTCTCCTCCCCCCTCGCCTCCTCCCTTTGTTTCCTGTTGCTGTCGAACTTCGGTCACTCACGCCATCGTCACTGTCACCACCACCACATTTCCTTTCTTTAGCCTCGCCACCCTCACTTTTCATCCCCGCACACGCTCACGCGCCTCTGATACGATTATCGCCTCTGATAGCGATCAAGGGAGAGGGCGACGGACGCGCCAGTCGCGAATAGGGGCCTCTGCGATCTCCATTTTCCCGTTGTGCGCGCTTTTGGTTGCTTTTTTTTCGATGTTGGTTGCGTGTCTCACACCGCCGAACTTGCGTGATTCCCTTCTTCTTCCCCCTCCCCTTTACTACCACCGCCACCGCGAAGCAGTTTCTTCAGGCATCACGTCATGGTCTACAACCCCGACATCCCGTCGACGTGGAGCATCAAGCAGCTTCTCGAGTACGCACGGCAGCGCGAGATCGACGTACCGAGCGGGTGTGAGAAGTCAGAGTTGGTCACCATCGTCGACAAGTACATCACAGATGAACTTCTTGCAGAGAACATTCGTAAAGAAAATGCGCTGCGCATGGATCTCATTGCAGACATCTTAGGCGCCAGCACGGCGTCCATTCTACGGCATGTGGCGCACTCCTCCTACACCAGCGTGCTGCGTCGCCATCCAGAGAAACTCCAAGCAATCATAGTGGCGGGCATCGAGCAGCTCCAGTCACTCCAGTTTGTTGCACAATTATGCAGTGTGCGAGTCCACAGCCCGGTGCTAGCGTGGCTAGTCCTCTTGACCTCGGATTGCGTCGATGGCAAGTGTCTGCTGACCACCCTCATCCCACCGAACAGTGACGTAGCAGCCTCGCCGGTCTGTGGACACTTCTGTGGAGAGCAGGAAATGGTGGTGCGCTGCCTCGACTGCGGTGCCGACTCCACGTGTGTGATGTGCATGGATTGCTTCCGCCACTCCCCGTGTGTCAACCATCACTACCGTATCACGCAGAGCTCCGGTGGTGGCATGTGCGACTGTGGCGACCCAACTGCGTGGAACCCGGAGTCTTTCTGTAGCCGTCATCGCGCCGCTGCAGCAGCCGCAGCACTGGATGACCGGAACAGCGTGTTCAGCCCCCTCGACTTCATGGCAGAAGAGGATCGGGTGTGGGTGGTGCCGGTGCTGCGTGGAATTATTCAGTTTATTGCCGTTACACTCCTGCAGCACACGCGTCTGCAGGTGGTGTGGAAGAAAGCGCAGTCGCGAACGGAAAGCCAGCTGAGGGCGGCGAGCAGCACTGACCTCGGGACTACAACTGGGAGCTGCACTAGTGCCGCAGGTAATGCAGCCACTGCACACGCTAGCGACGCGGAAACTGCGCTGCTGAACGATGTGGCTCGCATGTCAGACAAGTTCGACTGGCTGGAGGAGTGGATGTTAGAGGTGACTCGACGGCTATGGGAGATTATCCAGGCCAGTGATGTGGCCAAACACCTCGTGGCACAGCTCTGGGCAGAGCCGGTGCGAATGGCGATGAGCGGCGGTCCAGGCGTAGCTGCCACCGCCACGCACAACAACGAGGAAGAAGCAGGCGATAAGACCAGCACAGCCTCCTTGATGACGGATCCCGTCCTTGACGCGCTGCCGCCCAACTTCACCTGTGTGCACATGGTGTTCCTTCACGAGGCATCTCAGCCTGTCACGGCCCATGAGAAGCCGGCGAATGCGATCAGCCGATCCGCGCCGTGGCTCAATGACCTTCTTCGGTGTGTCGGCCACTGCCTAAGCGACGCCACGTTTCGCTTCCCGGTCGGCGGGCTCATGGCGACGTATGCGGAGTACATCAACACACAGGCACGCATTGAGGACAATGAGTGCCTTTCACAGTACCAGACACAGGTGCTAACGAACCCCGACGTGATTCGCCACTTGATGACGCCTGCCCACCTGCCCTACAAGGCGGCAACGAACACAGTGCTGCACAGAGAGCTGAGCTCGTTGCTCTACGCGTTATGGCTCGCACGTGACACCGTCGGTGGTACCTCTGTGAACCCGGTGACGAGTACGGCGGCGCTTTCGCGCGACGGGCTACTCTTTATCGCCCATCAGGCTACGTCCGTCTCGCTGGCGAGTGTGACCGCGCTGCAGTCGTGTCTGTCTGTGTCTCCTGCAGCGTGTTACACACTGGTGTTGAACCGACTCGCGTGGCGCGCCTTTGTGCAGCTCGCCGGCAGTCTGGCCATTAGTGGCTACATCTGCAAGAACCCCAACGCACCGACGGACTCGCAGCACTACCCCACGCCGGACTTTATCGGCCACTGCATCTCACGGAACACGTGGTTGTGGTTGCATGCCATGCGAGTAGTCCTGTCCTGCCTTCTGCGACTACCCGCATCAGCAGCAACGGATTCATCCGCCTCAATGCCCGCCCTGCCCACCAACGCCATCACGGAGGCGCTGGGGATAACCACGGAGCTCTGGGAGACGTGGCGCGGCGCCATCGCGTTTGATGCACCACCGGATCGCCTGCGGCAGAAGGGCGCGCTGCGGGAGATGCTGTCGGCGTGCCGGGTGGTGAATGGGACGGATGAATCCCTCTTGCTGCTGGAGCACGGCACCTTGGCAGAGGTGCAGTCACGCGCCCTGCGGAAGCAACCACTAACAGAGCAACCAGAATCGGCAGCGAACGCTGAGACAAGCGTCATGGCGGCCCCGGCGTTGGCGACGGCAATGGGATACATAATGCAAGTTCTCTATGAAATTAGTCGGACTATGGATGTCGTCTTCGAGAAGCAGCGCGACGGCTTTTGCCGGCGGTGTCGCTCCACCGTGCTGAAGCGAAGGACCTCCACGGGTTCGCCGCGCAGTCGACAAGCGGTGACCCATAATAGCACTTCCCTAAAGAACGAGGCGCGTGACGCGGACACGCCGGCGGCAGAAGAAGCCCAGGCCGACGAGGAGGCAAACCCAAAGTGTCGTGCGCCACAGTCGCGCCCCTTGCGCTTGCCGTCGACGTGCTCGGTGGACGTTACAAGGTACACCCTGTTAGAGCCGCACGCGCACGCCACTACCCTCTCCAACCACCTTCCTCGTATCTTCGGCGCTGTTCTCATGGCATGGGTCATTGAGCACCAACACGCGACGTCTCTGCGCCAGGACGCGGTGTCACCGTCCTCGCCCGTCTTGGCAGCGGAGCTCGCGACGACTCGCCTCTCAGGCCTTCCAAGTGCAAGCAGCAATACCTCCAAACCAACAGGGGAGGCATCGGGCCTGCCGGTGGCCCCCACACACGCCAGCCGTCTTCTGCGACCTCTGCTTGACGCCTTTTTTCAGATGCGAGCTGAGTTGAAGCGCAACGCGCAGGATCGGCTCACCTTCTCTCAGCAGCTCCTCGACTCCTTGGTCATGCCGCATGTGCTAGCTGGTCAGGTCTTCGACGGTCTGTGGCGCCGCGGCGATTACGACGTTTCCTCTGCCGTCACCATGTACCTGACCTTCTCCTGCAGTACGGCGGCAGAGTTCGACGTCCTAATGATGCAGGTGCTGACGATGGAGCTGGCGCCGGCCGACATGGCGCTGCAGATCCTTCAGCGCTTCTCTTATGCAAAGCGAAGCCCGAGCGACCCTGACGCAGAGCACTTGAATCAGGCGCCGCGGCGACGTGCCAGCGCTCCGCACAGGCAACTCCCAGTGGAAAAGCCCCCGGAAGCCTTCCCCGCGGTGCTGACAGCGCGGCGGTCGTTCTTCCGGCGCTACATGAACGGCTACAGGCACTTTTTGAGGCTCATTCTCACGATCGTCACGGATGTGTCCAAGGCGGCCTTCCAGGCCCCCATGTCCTCGCACAGCATTGACCGCATCGTCGCGGGCCTTCTCGCGCGCGGGAAGGCCTCCCACTCCACCATCGTCGCCAATGTCAACGGAACCGCCCGCGGCGGTGACTACGGCGACGCCGACGAGGACGAGATGGACTCCAGCGGCAACCTGATCAAGTTCTTGAAGCTGGTCGACGCCGCAATCGGGAAGCTGGCCCTTGCCGAGGACTCGACTCAAGGGAAGAAGTTTCGACTGAAGGACGTGGATGTGTGGCGCACACACGTGAACCTGTACCAGGTCGGGGTCATCGATAGTCAGCTCGACATGTTTTACAAGACGTATCGCTACCTCGTCAACGCAGCGAAGGTGGAGAAGCAGAAGGAAGCGGAATCGTGCGCGCTCGCTGACGGCGAGAAGGACGACGATACAACGGGCGGTGGCGGGCGGCAACAGCAGCAGCGCATCTCTCTCCCACCCACGCAGCTCTCCGACACGAACATGTACGCAGAACTGGTGCCCACCACCCGGGCGCTGCTGCACACGGATGCCGTCCTGTTGCCGGCCCTCTACATATTGCACGAGTACGTGAACTACCACGCACCCGTTGCTGTCGCTGCCGCCCCGGATGCGAAGGCTGCGTCGGCGCACGAGGAAGGTATAACATCCACTGCTGCCTCGGCAGAGGCGTTGCCGTGCTCTCGGTACGGCAACGCTATGGACGAAGGCGATGAGGAAGAAAGCCAAGACACTGAAAGCGGGACCGAGGATGGCCACAACAGCGACGACGCAGAAGACGCCAATCCGATCACGCGTGAGGCGTTGCTGCACGCCACCACAACCTTGTACCTGTGCGTACAAGACTGCGTCTCCATCACTCAGGCCATGCGGGCTATCGAAGGCGACAACGACGACGCTGCGTCCGCCGCAAAGAAGGGGTCCCTCTCGTGGGACCTCGTCGAGCTGTACCTGCAGCGATTTGGCATCAACGAGCCCTCCTTCACACAAGCCTCGTGTGCGCAGTGGCTGCCAATGTCGGAGCTGGTGCCATGCCGCACCTTGGTGCAGAAGCTGCAGACTCCTGTTCAACTCCACACCTCCCCGTCAAATGCCACGTCCAACCTCACCGCCACTTCCTCCTCCGCTGACATGCTACACCGTCTGCGTGATTATCTGCTGTCGAACAAGGATGCGGACCCGTACGGGTGCCTGGAGATGGTGGAGGCGGTGCTCGTGCAGACTGGACTGGCCACCTTTAACACAGCCGCTTTGCTGGCCGAGTCGAAGACAAATGATGAGGCGGCGCAGAGTCGCAAGAAGGTCATTCAGGAGCGCCAGGCCGCGCTGATGCAACGCATGCGCAGTCGCGCGCTGAAGGGATTGGGGAAGACGAAGGCGGTCGCCACCGCCGGCAGCCTCCAGTCCTCGTGTGCAGCTGTCGCGCCGCAGCAGCAAGAAGGACGCCGCGGCATCAACAGTAGCGACGACACCTCTGGCTCTGTGACATCGACGTCGGAAAAGTCCCCGACGGGCGGGGAAATCGGCTCGCTTCTTACGAAGCTGCTGCTGGAGCTGGCGACGGTGGACTGCTGCGTGTGCCGCTCCCTGACGGAGGAACCGCTTTTTTTGCTCTGCCATACCAGCACCTCTGGGGTGCTAGCTCAGCTTGGCGCGCTCACGCTGCCGGACGGTCGCCATGTGCACAGCCACCTGACCATGTGCGGCCACGCCGCGCACAAGTCGTGCGTGGAGAAAGTGTTCGTCCGCCTGTCAGTCCTGTGGCAGCGGTGGAACTTCCGGAGTCAGCTCTACCTCGGCCCCACGGAGTTCAACTGCCCGGTTTGCATGACAATCATTACGGCCCTGTGCCCGATGCCAATACTGCCCGGCAGTGGCAACGGCGACTTGGCCACCCCCACCTCCCTGACAGCGAGAGTGCTGTCGTCCACTTTGACCCCTGCTGCATCTCTCTTCGAGGAACTTCGAAGCGGCACCGTATCGACCAGAAACCAGCGTGCCGTTGACGTCGCGGTGGAGTTCCACAGAACCTTGGCAAACGCCGCCGTTGGCTTCAGCCCGTCCGAAGATGTCCCCACCATTGTGCCTGCCGAAGACGAGCTCCAGCAGAAGAACGAGGCCGCCTGGCGACTGTCCGAGGCCATCCGTACCTTCTGTTACGCCTGCCACCTGCAACTGGAGGCCGTCAAGGCGGGCCAAGACCTCAGTCATCGTGACCTCATCGGGCTTCTTTCGGTCCTGGTGAGCATCATGCCGGCTGAACTGCAGCGGCAGCAAGCGAACCTGCGCGCCAACTACGCACGAAACATCCAAGATAAAGAGAGCTTGCTGGTGATGGACGCGCTGCTGCAGCCCCGAGATGCGAGCAGGCTGATCAGTGCTCACGTTATGGCACAGGTGCTGCCATCTTTGCCGACAAATTTTGTTCGGCGGCTTGTGGCCTGTGCGAGTGACACCCAAAAGGACGACAATGGCGAAGGGTCATGTGCCATGACAGCAGCAGCGTCGCTGGAGGCGGAGTTTACGGGCACTACGATGGCGCTGTGGCGAACTTTGGGTGTCCTGACACTACTCAAAGCTCTCGTCGTGGAAGATGTCCACCATGGCGTCGTCCTCAGCAGCAGCACTTTCGCCGTGGCCGGCGCCATCACGTTCGCGACGCTGAGCGTAGCGAGTGTGCGTACCCCCGTGACCCGCCGCACCTCGATTGTGCGCATGCTGCAGTACCTTTTGCCTGTGGCGCACACGGGCCCGGAGACGGAGCTGCAGGTGGTTGCCCACGATATCTTGAGCTGCATTCAGGCGACCACAACAAGTGACACCCTCCTCTGCGCCAGACCTGAAGTTGAAGTCGTGAAGTCAGCTGTGCCCTACACCACGCCTGAGGAATGGGTTGCACAGCTTTCTGAGATGCTGCTGCACCTGCCCTCCATCTACGCCACCGTCCTAACACACTTTTCAGAGCACAAGCGGTGCACCATATGCCACCAAGAGCCCACAAAGCCAGTGGTATGCTGCCGATGCGGAAAGTTAATGTGCATGAAGCCGCTGAGCTCGCCACCGGAGCTATACACACACACACGCACCTGCAGCGGGGCTGTTGGCATCTTTCTCGTCGTCCGTACCGCCAACTTCTACGTGCTGGAGCTGATGTCTGGGCGTGTCTACCAGTACCCCTCTAACTATACGGACGATTACGGAGAGCACGACCGCAACCTGCGTCGCGGCATTCCTCTCTTCCGTAACGCCGAGGAGACCCAGCGGCTCGTCTTGACGTGGATGCTGAACAAGTGGGGTGCCGTGTCCTCCATTTTTGACATCTCGAACCGCATAGACCTCTCCACCCTGTAGCACAACCATCGCACAGAGGGGCCCATGTGCGTGCGCGTGGGAGGGGGGGAGGAGGGGGTGTGCTCCGTCAGCGGCGCTGTCGTCTCGCTCTTCTGTTGTTGTTTTTTTGTGTGTTTGTTTTTCCCTGACATACCTCTACGTGTTGGCATAAACCTACCGTCTCAGGCCAGAGAGAGAGAGTGTGTGTGTGTGTGTCAAATGCCCACGGAGATAGGGGTTTGCTGCGAAGGGCTGACGAGGACACTCTTCTCTACAATAGCGGCAACGTCATTATTTGTTTCCGCTCACCCCATCGAGAAGGGACACAAAGACGGCCCTCTCACTCTCTCTCTTGACGTCTCCAGGCTCATCCACCTGTGCGTGTGTGCCCCCGGCGCTCTTTTCGCCATCAACTCGCACCAGCATATCCGCCTCCCTTCTCCTCTCTAGCCAGCTGCCTTGCGGCCTTCGCTGACGAGCGGAGAGTCGGTGTGTGTGTGTGTGGGAGGGGGGAGGGGGGGGAAGGGGGCAAAGGAAGGGAGAAGGAACGTGACGCGCACACACACCGAGATGCAGGCAACCAAGAGGGAGGGGCGATGTAGCAGGTGCCCTGGTGTGTGCGTGCGTGTGCGTGTCTTAGCCTCTCGCGTCTTTTCTGTTTACACCACCACACCACTACTACCACCACCTCTCCCTCCCTCCCTCCGTCTCTCTTCCCCTCTCCCTTGTCTATCCTCATCCACCAACCCCCCCCCTCCGCCTTTCCACCCATCCTGGGAGCCTTCCTAATTGCCCACACTCCACCAGGGGGTATCTGAAAAAGCTGAACCACTCCGTGGACCCCACCCCAATTCCGGGCGCAAGAGCTGTGGACACTCAATATGAACTCATCCAGCCCGCTCCTCTCCTCCTTTTCTGCTGCCTCAGGGCCTGTACCCTCGCCGTTCGTCCCTTGCACCGAGGACTCGGCGCACACGCGGAGAGTCGGACGCCACCCGGCGCTCTTTCAACGCACCCTCGACGCTGTTAGCTACCGCTACCTCACTGCGTCCTCTCGACTGACTCGCACGGTCGTGTCCAGCAGAAGCAACAGTGATGCGGGCTCTGTGGCGTTGCCTGCAACAGCCACGGCCAAGGCTGCACACGCAGCCTACGTGACGACGCTCACAGCGAACTATCAGGAGCTGTGGCAGCAACGCGGGGCAGTCCCGAAGGCGGCACGACGAGAATGGTTTGAAACAGTTTTGGTGCATCTCAAGGCCTTAAATGCGCTGGGAGCTGCTCTTGCTTGGCTGACGGACGCACCCACAGAAGTCGTCGGTGCGGCAACCGCAGCCGCACCAGATGGGGCGATAGATGTTGATATGATCACCACCGGCGGTACCGGCTCCATCAGCTCCGTCGCGTCTGATGCGCTCTTCGATCGTGATGGTGAACAGAGAGAGCAGCGGAAGCCGAAGAAAGCTGCCCACGACCCACTCCCTCTGTGGTACCTCTGGCAGGACGCTCAGCGTCACCTGCACCACATGACCCTGCGTCTGCGACCATGGACCCCTGCTGCCGGTGGTGCGCACGGGACGCGCGAGGCGATGCGGATGTCTGATCTGGTGCACATGGACAGCTCCGCCTTCGCCTGGCGGGTGCGCCAGTGGTGTCACATAGCCGCGCTTTTCCACTGCGCAGATACGGAGATGGCGATGATGACGGCGGCATCATCACCGGCGACGATTCCCGAGAGGATTCATCCTGGCATGATTGTGGATGTCGTGCGCCACGTGAGCTCGGTTGCGAATAGCTCAATCTCACCCGCATCGCCGCTTCCTGGATCACTTCTGGCGGAAGAGCCGGAGGTGGCGCACATGCTGCTGCTCTGCCTCCGCCCCACCCCCGCGAACGCTGCCGGGGACATTCTGGCCCGCCAGCACGTCGCCGGGGCTTTAGTGTACCGCATGCTGCTTGAAGTGACGCTTGGTCGCCTTCGTGCGCTGCCACGGTGCATCTTCACGTGGCGCCTCTTGCGAGATGTCGTCTGTGACCATCTCATCGCTTCGGCGCCAGGTTTCCTTGATATCAACAAGGCGCAAAAGGCGGTCCTGCTGGTCATAACAACCTATGTGGAAGTGGTGGTCATCCCGTACCTTCAACACCGTGACTGCCACCTCGAAAGTCTGCGGCACACCGTAACTCAGGTGCACGCCCAGTTCACGCGCCTTGCTTCTGCCAAACTCGAGCAGCTCCGTGCAGCCGTCTCGAGCACCAGTGCGGAGGACGCCGACAAGGCTGGAGCTGTTGCACAGTCAGAGTCAGAGACGGCAGCCGAGGTAGTGGATGTCCACGGTGCAGCAGCCGCACCGGCTGCCGTGGGTAGTGCGGAGGACACCAAGGGGGAGCAGGGTTGCCTCCCTGAAGCGCAGCGCCAACGCATGGCGACATCAATGGAGTTCCTCCTCCGTAGCGCGTGCACTGGTGGAGCCCCAGCCTTTGCGAAAACAGAAGTGCAGATGTTTTCAACCCCGTGCACAGCGAACGAGTCCGAGGCGCAAGGCGCACAGGGCATTATTGCCAGTACCATTCTCGGCAACACGGTCGCTGTAGACAAGGCTAAGCGTGAGGCTGGAGATGGACAGCAGGGTGACGCGTCAACGGCACCGTCGGGGATGTGGGAGGAGGAGCTCTTCTCGATGCGCCGTGACTTTCACCGAAGGCGCGTGGACGATGGTGTCCTTCACACCTCTGCGGTGCGAATTGCTCAGCTGCGGCTCTTCTTGTACCACTACTTCACCCAGAGTCCGACCCGGGCTTTCGACCGCGTCTCCGACTCCGACACCGCCGCCGCCGCCGCAGAGGCCAGAGACGAAGGCGAAGGTAAATGAACGTGTGTGGAGGGGGGAATACGCTCCCTCATGGAAAAGGAGAGGAAAGACGCACACCTACGCACGGAAAGAGGCTGCGGGTCAGAGTGTGGGTTCACCAGAATCGAATGGCCTCTCGAACCATCACTGTGCGCGGGCACCAGAAAAAAAAAAAACGAGAGCGAGATGCGCCTCTAAAAGGGAGAGAAACGAGTGCAGTGGACGGAATCCCATGCACTGTTTGGGGGGTGGGAGGGGTATAATCCGTCTTGGTGCTGGTGGGTGGTATGAGGGGGGAGCACAAGGGGGAAGGGGATAGGCTGGTCAGAAAAGGGCAAAGAGACATGCCCCTCCTCCCTTCGTCAGCCGCAGTCCCACTCGACTCGAGCGCGAGTGTGTGGCTGGGGGTTTCCCTCGTCAGTTCTCGTAACCGCCAAAAAAATGGAGCCCTTCGGTAGAAGTCTCCGCCTTTTCCCCTTCCCCCCCCCCCCCCCGTTCTCTGCATGAGTCTCGTCTACCGCAAGCGCCTTTGCTCTCCCTCCCGATATTCGTCTCTCTGCTCGCTTCCCTGCCTCTTTTGTTGGCTCCCCTTGCGTGGCCCTCTCCCCTCCTCGTCACACCACACACACACGCACACCGCCGCCGCCGCCTCCCTTCACTCCACCTTTCCTCCAGCACATCTGTGAACCAATCGTGAGGGCGGTCAAGGAGGCGCCTCCCAGCAGACGAAGGAAGCGACGTTACAGGACTGGTGTGACCCAAACACACAGTGAAACGAATAAACTCTACCCACCCCCAGACCACTTCACGCAGTCGAGCTTTCCGCCCAGGAAAGCCGAAGCGGGACGCGGAAGAAAAGTAGTGCTTCTGCAAAGATGTTCGTGGACGATGCCGCCGGGACGCACTTTGACTTCGAAGACACGCTGCCCAAGGAGCAGCCTCGGACAGAGAAGAAGCTCGAAATCTGCCAGGATTTCCAGCGCGGCCGCTGCCGTCTTGGCGACGCCTGCCCGCAGCGCCACATTATCTCCGCCTACCGCACCGTCCAGACGAAGGTGTGCAAGCACTGGCTGCGTGGCGCCTGCGTGAACGGGGACAACTGTCTTTATCTTCACGAGTACGACAACCGCTATGTTCCACAGTGCGCCTTCTTCGAGCGCGTGGGTGAGTGCACTAACCCGGAGTGCCCTTTCCTCCACACGAAGCCGAACGAGTCACAGCCGGAATGCGCCGCGTACCGCCGCGGCTTCTGCCCGCTGGGCCCCAAGTGCCGCCTCCGACACGTGAAGCGAGAGTCGGCGTGCCCATACTACCTCGCTGGCTTCTGCCCTCTAGGTCCACGATGTCCGCTGGGGCATCCCATCCAAGAGCGCTACGACCGCGACGCCGTGTCGAAGCGCATCCTGGCCAAGATGATTGTGGAGCGCGCCGATGACCCAACCTTCAACCGCAGCGCAACTTGCTATCGGGCTGGCTGCTTTGACCCCGGCCATCTCGCCCCGGACTGTCCTGGTCCGCAGCACAGCGTTTTGCACAAAGCTCTTGGCGAGATTCAAGAGCCGGGGCAACCCACTGGCGCCTTGGAGAGCACTGGGCGTGGCGGTGGTGGAGGCTCTCACCGCCGTTGCTTCTTATGTGACCAGGAGGGCCACACGGTGAAAGACTGTCCAATGAACACACACCGTAATCAGCAGCGCGGCGGAGGGAGTGGCGGCCCTGGCGCCCCACACAACAGTGCCAGCAGTGCTGCAATGGGTAACCGACGGCGCTTGCGGCGAGAAGGCGGTGCCGGTGGTGGTGGTGGTGGCGGTGGTGGTGGCGGCGGTAGTGGTGGTGGTGGCGGCGGTAGTGGTGGTGGTGGTGGTGGTTTCGGTGCCGGAGGCGGTCGCCGACGCCCCGGTCGTGACCACTACTAACCCCACCCCCGCGACCTTTTATAAGTTACGCACTCCGCACCTTTGAGTAACACTGCTGCAGACTCCCCCTTTGTGTGCATGCGGCGTGTGTTGGCAGGGTAGAAAGGGTGGCAATGAGCAATCCGGTGTATTTTGGGTGTGGGGTGGGGTCAGTGCGCCTTTGTTTGCTAGTAGACTGCGTGTGTCTGTCTGGGGGTCCAGTGGCTTTTGTTTCCCTTTACCCCACCCCACCCCATCCTCCCCCTCCCCCTCCCATCTCTTGTCCCTGCGCACGTCTCTCCCCGCATGGCACCAGAGAAAGCGAGAGACTTGGACGTCACGGATTTGGATGACTGCACGTCGCCGGTGAACGAGAGATGGAGACGAGGCACGCGTGTGGCCTTCCCTGTGGCTGACCTCTCCAGGAGCCGCCCTCGTTTTTTGATACTTCATTGGATTCTTTCCGGAGACCCACCACTGTGCCCCACCCCACCCCCGTATCGTGCGGCATGCGCTCGAGGGAAATGGGGAGGGGGCCTTTTGTCGCCCAAAACACATAAGAAAATGGACTGTGCTGATGAATTTGTGCATGACAGGTGGTCGCTGGTAGCGGCGACATGCACATCACACCACCGACCCCCTCCACTTCCTGCACGCGGAGCGGGATGGCGTCTAACCCCTTCCCTTCGCCTCAAACGGCTCTTGCTTTTGCATAACTCTACCTCTTCTCCCTCTCCAGTGTATCTGAAGAGGATTTCTGTGAGTGTACGGTGCTGGTCCTCAAGCGCCCTCCCCTTCACATTCCCTTCCTCACCTCCTCTCAGTCCACCTCCGCAACCGCTGCTGGTCACCGGAACGCAGCTTTGAAACGAACGCCATCACGATCGTGCACACGAGTGTACCCACTCACCCCTACACACGCATACACATACACCAGATACAGCGTCAAGATACACTACAACTTCTCTCCGCCTCGGTCCTTCTCGTCTCCCTCCCTGCCTTACTCGCGCCTTCCCTATAACGCACAGCCCGCTGCTGGTTGATTCGCGCGGGTGGGCCTCGCATAGAAACGGCACAGTTGTGTGCCCACCGCCTCCCCCAAGTAGAGCTGCGGCTGCCTCTGTGCTGCTGCTTCTTCGCCGCTGTCGCGGCTCTGCCTTTCTCCCCCATTTGGCCCCTCCTTGTTGTTCCTCGTCGTACCTGACTTTGCTCCTGCACCCCCGCCCCGAGGAACGTCATCGAGCACCGTGTCACCAACGTCTGTCGAACTTGCCTGTGGCTGAGGGGTGTTGTGCATCTGCGCCGCGCTCTTCTCGTGCTACGCCTTCTTTGGAGTGGGGTCTTTGGGGGCGCGACTCGCTCTAGCGCACCCGCACACAACCGAGCATACCGCCCTAACCATCCTCCCCTCTTCTTTAGCAGTCGCCCCTCTCCACCACCACCACCATCGGTGCGAGTAGCCGCTGCTCCCTCTCTCTTCATAATTATCCATAGAAGCGATGCGGCCCACATGTGCTTGTGCGGTTCGCGCCGTGCGCATGTATGCCCCAATGCGCGTAGCGGCAACTAATGGCGCCACACCATCGGCGGCCTCTCTCGCTGGTGGCAGCGCCGCTATATCGAGTGAGGTCCGTGCAGCTCGACGCATTACGGAAGCCGTTCTCAGGGCACGTGCGAACCGCAAGCTACGCGAGCCGCAGCCGTCGTCTCCTCCTGCGCCAGTTCCTCCACCGGCCCACGCAAAGACACCAGGGCCGCGCTCGCCGGCGTCGGAGAGAGGGGAAGGTGTAGTGAAGGACACGGTAACGGCGGAGGTCCAGACCGCCACGCGACTCGCGCTCTCCTACGGCAAGTCCGCCTTTATGACGCACCTCGTCCACCAGCACGACAAAGTCTGCGAGCGCCCCTGCACTTTCTCTGCGTCAGAATGGGATCAGCTGATGGTGGGCGACCCCAGCACACCTGAAGCTTCGGCAGTGACGGCGTCCTCCGACACATTTTCAGCATCGACCCCTCGTGCCGACACACCAAGTATCCCGCGCGCTGCGGCTGGAATGGTGGGGCTGCAGAGGGCACTGGTAAAGTGCTGGGATGAGCTCACTGACGAGGCAAGGGTGCGATGGATCACATCGACGCCTCAAGGTCGCCGAGCACTGCAACATGCGACAAAGCTCGCAAGGTTTAGGGATGTCACTCATGGCCAATGTAGCAGCACCAACTCTAGTGCATATGTGGTGCCTTCTATGGAGTTGATGCTATCCAAGTACAAGAACACACTCGTTCAACCACGATTGCCACGAGCGGCGGCATTGGCCCCATCACCCAGGGAATCAACTCTCCGAATGAAGTTGCGCGGTGAAAGGGACACATCTGCGAACCTCAGTCCGAAGTCGACCGCGACGTTCACCGCCTTAAGTAGCATGATGCACGTTGCATTCGCAAGCAACGCGAGCCGTCACCGCCTGCGCGACAGGGCCGACGCGGTGCGTCGCGAGGAGCGGAGAAAGCTGTGGCACGAAGCACTCGTCAAGTTCCTCGGCGGTGAGGCAGCGTTTATGTTTGTCCACGACGTGAAGTACCTGCAGCAGCCTCGCGCAGAGTTGGACGAGGCGCTAAAGCGAGAATCGAGTATCCAAGGTGGCGAGGGAACTGGGCGTGCTGGAACAGTGGCGCCATCCACACCAGCGGCTGCCGCCGCTGGTGACACCGCACTGGAAGAGGTGACGAATGAGGGTGCGCCAGTTGACTTCTCCGACGGGCTGCTAGATCTCTGTGAGGACCTCGGCATCCGCAGTGCACGGCGCGCGTATGTTCTCTCACGTGTCTTGCCTGAAGTCGATGCAACGAGCGCCTCCGAGGACCCGCCGCTTTCGTTAGCGGAGGTGCGAGACTTGGCAAAGAGGTGCTCCAACGAGTACAACGATCTCCGTGCTGAAGCGGCTCGGACTGCGAAGGAGGCCGGCTTCGCCTCTGCCGAGGACGCTGTCCGTGCCTTCGAGAGAGTGCACCTGGCGCTCGCCGTGGCACGCGTGCAGGCGAAGCTGCACATGTTCCAGGAAAATCTCCCGCTGTTGAAGAACTGCGTGAACGCCCTTAGCAAGTAGCGATTGTTTTGTCGTCAGCGCGGTCTGGTGTCCGTAGCGGATTGTGCGTTTGTGCCCGTGACGCCCCCCTCCTCCTCACCCGGGTTTCTTCTTTTTTTCCTTCTCTTCTGGGGTGCTGCCTCGTGCATTATAGAGCGTGGGTGACGCCTGCACACATGCACACACACATACACACAAGCAAAGCGCAGCTACGGACACAAGACACCCCCACCCCCAGGTTCGTCCCTTCAGTACACCACGGAGGCGTCTCTGCTATGGCGGCCACCGCATGGTGTCACCGCTCTGTTGGCCCTCCTTTCCCCCGAAACAGATGCCTTTCACCGCCCCCTCCCCATGATGCTCTCTCCCTGTCGCTCACACGCCTCTACCTCATTGTGTCCTTCTCCAACTTGTCAACTGCTCCTTTCCGCTCCCTCCCCTCACAGCAAACGCGGCGATCCGATTCGGCCCATTCACGTCGCTTTTCGTTTTCCTTTTGGTTGTTGCTATGAACTGTGAGTTGTACCTCAGCAGACACGCACAAGCTCGCCCATACACACAGCCGCATACACACGTATATATCTATATCCATATCTATAGAGAGAAAGAGGCACGCCGATACTCTCCCCCTCCCCTCTTCGCTGTCGAACATTGGCTGACGCGCGCTCGCCAGTGCTGCTGCTCGCCGAAAAGGGGAGAGCAAAGACCTCACACCTCATTAGGCAGTTGCGTGCGTCCTGATGTAGGGAGGAAAATTAGGCTTACAAGCTCGTATTGTTGTTTTCGACTGCCTACGAGCGTGTTTCGGATTGTATGTTTGTGCTCGCGCGTCTGAGTGCAGAATACTTTCTTGTCGTCTGCCGTCGTCTCTCGATCGCACACGCGGACGTCTAGGCCACAGACATCAAGAAGAGTCCACAAGACACGAAAGAGGTCAGCACACACACACAAACTCACACAGCTTTCACTCGCTGGCTCTTCGCTTTGCGCCCTCTCCCCTCTCCCTCCCCCCCCCCACCCCATCCTTCCCATTTTGTTGTCCGCACATACAGCCACACACGCTCGCAGCCAAGGCGTGTATTTATTTGTCCAACGCGTGAAGAGGAAAGGGGGAAAACAAAGTACCTGTGCGGAGTTCATACCAAGTCCAGGCTGGGTGTGGCACCTCACGCGCCTCGGCCAGCGTGCGTTGCGGTCATACTTTGTTCTCTTTTCTCTGCTCCTCTTCTCTTTCTCCCCCGGGGGTCTTTCCAGCGCCTGTGCGCCCCACCCCACCCCTTTCTCACCCACTCTCTTCTTTGGGCTGACTGCCAAGTCTCTTGCTTGCAACCCCACCCGCTTTGATCAGAGTTTACATATTCAGGCGTTCTCTCCCAATGATGCCTGCCAAAACCGCCACCGCGCCAACCGACGACCTCTTCAGCGGCAAGAGCAGGGAGTTGGTCGACGACATCAAGAACTCGCTCGACCGCATCGAAAAACTCCTCAACTGCGGCCAGCAGCTGTTGTACGGCGATGGGGCGGCCGATGGCGAGGAGGCCTCGGTGTCCCCGGACGAAGATCCTGCGGACGTAAGCGTCGTCGCGATCTCAGCCCTGCGGCACTTCAACCCCAGCTACGCCTCCTACCACTCCTCACCGCAGCGGCGGCGGGGGTCCTCGTGCGGTCTCGGCAGCGGTGGCGAGTCCGTGGCACATCAGCAGCTGGCAAGTCGCTCGCAGCACAGTTCAGAAAATGCAAGCCACCGCTTGTCGGGGGAGGGAAGCCACCAGCATTCGTTGAAGAACTCCTCGAAAGAATGTAGCCGGTACGGCCGTTCGCGTGCGGACCAGAGGTTGATGGGCAGCAATCGTCCCCTGCTGCGCTCCAAGAGGAACGAGGTGTCGCCCTCCTTGCGTGGCCGCCAGATCCGGAGTGAAAGGGGCAGGATGCGGAATCTCGAGGAGGGGGTCGACCCCTCTGACACACCGCAGAACATAACCATCGCTGCGCTGAAAGAGCGCATCCGTCGTGAACTGGAGGAGTACCGACGCTCTGGCCCACTCATGCACCGCATCGAGTTGCACCAGCGCCTGCAGCGCGCCGTAATCGCCAAGCGTGCGTTGTCCAAGAATGGTGCCTCGAGTCCATCTGGTGCAGCAACGGCGGTCAGCCGCCCCAGCGCCTGTGTGGCAGCGGCAAGCGTGAAATCTGGGTCACATGCGGCCCCCGAGTCCAGGCAGGTGGTAAAGAGGGCTAACACCACCTCGACGCGCAGGACGCTGCAGAACTTGCAGGAGCAGAGGCCGCTCTGGGAGCACTCCTATCGCAACACCGCCATGCAACAGCCGAAGTGGGATCATCGCGCCCAGCAGCGCCACGTGGAGAACGGGCGTTCTGTGGAGAAGTCGCACCCCCCCACAGTAGCATCGCCGGCACCCAACACGTACAGCCCCCATTACCACCCCCTGAAGATGAGCACGGGTAGCCACAGTTCGTCGCGCGACCTCTCGTCGAACCAAACCTCCGGATCCAGTTACGCCCCGCGGCAGCATGTGTGCCCTGTGCAAAATCACCAGCGTGACTCTCCTTCGGCAGAGGGCACGTCGAAGTCATCGATGACGACCAGTCAGCTGACCACTGAGAGGCCGGCGCGCGTGGCAGTTCCGCAGCGCCCTTCCGTAACGAACAGCTCGCCAGACAACATGGAGGAGCACAGCACCTTAAGCCCTACATGGCACCACTTGATCTCAGCGTGATCAAGAAGTAGGTGGTATGGCAACGCAGATCCAATGGCCCTGGCAGGCAGTGGCAGGGGGGGAGGGCAGGAGCAAAGCCTGACAAGCGCCAAAGCGGTGCTGCGTCCCGTTTTTTGTTGTTGTTTGTTTAGGGGGGCGCTGTATCCACTGTGGGTATATGCGGCTGTGCCTCCATCGCATCGGCACGAGCAGCGAAAGGAGAAAAAGAGGAGGGGCTGTGGCTGGGTTCTGCCTGTACATCGGGTCTGTCGGTCTGCGTGTGTGTCTGTGCTCGTATGCAAGTGCACCCACACACACACACACACACACACACACCGGCATACGTCAGCACATCCATTTTTTGCTTTTGTTTCTGATCATTGTTTTGTTTTCTCGCTTCACCTCAATTCACTTCGTTGGCACCCTCACCCCCCCCCTCCTCCACTCGGTGTGTGTCTGTATGTGTACTCTCCGAAGAAAAAGGGGAAGAAAGCCCCATCCGTCTGTCTTTTGTTCCTTCACGTTCTTTTCACTCCGTGTCGGTGCGTTTCCTCTCAACGTAACTCCTCAGTAGGCTTCATCCGCCCTCCTCTCTCCCTCTCTCTAACTTTCGAGGATGTTGTGCGTGTGCGTGTGCGTGTGTGTGTGTGTGTGTGTGTGTGTGTGTGTGTGTGTGTGTGTGTGCACCTCTCTGGGTATGGATGAAAGGAGTGAGGGAGGGGATTGCAACAAGGAAACAAAAGACAGGTCATCGTATTCCGCTTCTTTCCTCCCCTTTCTTCCTGTTAACCTCTTTTTCTTCCCTCTCCCCATTGTTGTGTTGCGTTGCCCTCTGTGGGTGCAGTGGTGTCAGTGCGGTTTGTTGCCATGTTGTCAGTGAAGAAGCGTGTGTGCAGAAGAAGAAGCGTGGTCTTGCCTGTGCTTACCGCAAGTCAACGTGTGACATGAAAAAGGACCAGTGCAGCGCCAAGTGGAACACTCGAAGACAGCTCCCCGTTGGGCGCACGCACCTCCCTCCCCCTCCTTTCTTCGCGCGGCTCACAAGAAGTACGGGTGAGCTAGCTTGCATGGCGGCGTCGTGTGGAATTGCGTAGCTCCTTTGCCCTGTAAGTGTGTGGTCTCAGTACGTGTTTCTGCGCACCCGTGTGTGTCGGATGCCTTTTGGAAACATCCAGTAGAAAACGTGTAAACAACAATGTCATGACGCCCGTTCCGCGAGCCGGCCGGGCGCCGCGCCGCTTTCGCCTGCACGCATCCGCGCGGGGCGGCGGCGGACACCGCGCGCACCCCTCACGACCCCCCAACCCACCCCGACCCGAACGCACCGCCCACCCACCGGAGAACAAGCGCGCCGCCACCCCCGCATCCCGCACAAAGGGATGCGGGGCGGGAAAAGCGTGACAAGAGTGGGGTTTGAACCCACGCCTCCAGGGGAGATCACGACCTGAACGTGACGTCTTGGACCACTCGACCATCTTGCCTCGGCGCTTCCTTCACACATCTAGACAGTTCCAGGAAAGATAGGGTGCACAAAAAAATATAGCACCGATTGGTTTCGATCCAACGACCTATGGGTTATGAGCCCATCGCGCTTCCACTGCGCTACGGTGCTGCCGGTGGTTTCGAAGTGCGCAAGATCACTTCAAAGATACGGTGAGGTCAATTTGTGTTTTGCTCCTTCCGGAAAACAGCACGCGTGCGAAAGCAAAAATCCCGCCAATTTCCGCACCACCCCCAAGGCCCGGCTAGCCCCTCGGCCGGAGATGGCCCGAGGCCCCTGGACGCCGCGCTCTTTTCTTTTCGCGCAGCGACGCTCTTCCGAAAAGACGCCGGCAGCAGCGCCCCCCCACCCCTTCTTTCACAGACCCCAACGCGGGCGCGCCGGCCCCCGAAACCGCTCCAGGGGTGAGCACACACCCACGGAGGAAAGCCCGACACCAACCCGAGGAACTCAAGGCAAACAGAGCGACAGCCACGGCACAAAAAGGCCAGAAACGCCCCAAAGAAACCAACACCGCCCCCCCCCTCCCAGGCGCCACCCCGGCGACGGGCTTGGGCGATCAAAAACGGAGCCCTTTCCCAACGACGGGGCGCGAGAATCCCACCACCGCTGGCACCCGCGAAAAATCCAAAAAGAGGGCAGACACACCGCAACCACCACCGAGAGAACCCCGAAACCGAACGCCCGCCAAGCGCAGCCCACATTAGCCCCACCGCCACCAAGAACCTTTGGATTACCCCACCCACCCCCGCCGGGCCTCCTGGTGGCCAATAAAGTCAAGGCTGGAACCCTGCCCATATCCTCCCACAGCCCGCTGCGCAAAGAGCTGAAAAAAGAAACCCAATCGAAGGCGTTATCTCACGCCAACGAAAAATCCGCGAAAAATTTAGAGAAGGGCACAAACAGCCACAGCCACACAGGACTTGCGAACCCCCAAACAGCACACCGAGCCAGCAACAAGCAGCCCAGCAACCCGTCACCCTGGACACGGGGAGCCAGGGAGGGGCAACCCCAACCAACCTGGGCCAGACACCGCCGCGCAGCCACCGACACCACCAAAACAGAAAAACACAGAAGCTGTAGCCGCACAGGGATCCCAAGAAACTTCCCAGAGTAACCAGGGAGCTGCTTCGCCACCCCCACCCACCGAAAAAGATGCCACCACCTTCCTGCTGGAGGCGGGGCTGTGAAACACGTCGGTGGGAAAGTTGGATGGAAAACATGCTCGGGAGAGTTGAACTGAAAAGAGCTGCAAACACATATCCCTGCATCGCCAAAAAGCGAAAGAAAGACACCAGCACAACCACCCCAGGTGGCTCACCACATCAGAGGCCTTTCTCGAACCCACATCCACCCACCCACACCGCATGCCAAACCCACAAAACGCACCTACATATAACAGAAACCGGGAAGACATGGGAAGAGGGCGTTGGAGAAGGTGAGGGCAACCAAAAAGCACGCGCAAAGCAAGTAAACGTCAAGAAACACATGCGCTAGAAACAACAAACACAACCATGACGTAAAAATGATGAATGTTTCACGAAACACGCCAACATTAAAGAGGCCCCCGGCGCATCACCCAGACACGTTTGTGGAGACGTGCGGCGGGCTATACAAGCCCGTAACGGTTCAATGGGGCGATGCGCCCGCCAACGCGGGGTGTGTCCTATGCCCCAAGGCCTGGCGGCGCCCCCCCCCGGGTGTGAAAAACGCGGGCGTGGGCGGTGTGCCGGGGGGCCCGACGCGTGGCGCGCCCGCCGAGGGCAAAAAAACCGCCAAAGGCATCGCAAACCAAGGCCCCAATAAGAACGGCAAAACATGCGGATCCCGAAAAATAAACCGCAAGAAAGAAGTGGGCCAAGAAAAGTCCCAGGAAATACGAGGAAAACAGAAGACCCAGAAAGATAAACAAACTAGCACGAAGCCGAAACCATAAAACATCGGTGAAACAAGGTTCGCAAACGCGCGCGGGCAAGAAAAGAGCACCAGCAGGGGCTCTTATCACCCCACGGCACAACCACTCGCCACAAGAAAAAAAAAGTCTCACCAAAGTCGTGACAGACTCAAGGATTCAAAGATTCACACAACTGCAGATTTTAAAACAGGTTCAAACACTTGCGCTGCATCGCATGCGTGTTTTGTAATCCTCGA
>NC_025888.1:256988-257712 GCF_000755165.1 Leishmania panamensis | reverse complement strand
CCGCCCCCTGGCCGATCCCCATCCGAAACCCACCCGCCATTTCCCAGTGACCCGCCCACGCCTACCGGAAAAGGGGGAAAACCTCCGGCCCGGAGCCACCCAGCCTTTTGCCCCCGGGAACCGCAGCCTGTTTAGCCAGCGGTGGGGGGATTTTCGGTGCTGAAGGACGGGTTTTTTGGCATTGCCGCCCCGTGGGGGTTTGGCGTGCTGTGGTCTAAGTTTTTTGAACGGGGGGCCAGGGGTTCTGAATATTGCGTGGGGAAAAGGAAGCGGATCCGGTTTCTGTTTCGGATGTGTCGTCCGGGATTGGAGGTGCGTATTGCAGAGCTTTGCGCCAACCTTCTCTCATCACACTTTTCTTTGAACGCCTCAGAAAGCACCAAGCAGAGGTCTTGGCGAAAAAATGCTTTTGGCGAACCTGGGCATGGGATGGCGGGCCGCGGTTCGGGAATACCCGGCCTCGCTGCGTGGCGATCTTGCAAATTGCTTTTCTGCTGTGCGGAACCTGGGGTCAAACCTGGTTCTTCGTGGTCGGCGCCTGGTTTAGGTGTTTTTTTGTGGCCCCTGGTGGGGTTGGGGGGCCTGGGGGCCTTTCATCCTTAACCGCATCGGCGGGTTTCTGTCTCTTGGATGGCTCTCTGCTGCGCGGGGCTTCGTCGGTTTGTGTGGGCCAGGCCCCGTTCTGCGTGCTTTTCGGGGGCCTCCTGTGGGTTAGGGGGGGGGG
>NC_025888.1:217355-252138 GCF_000755165.1 Leishmania panamensis | reverse complement strand
AGGTCGGCGATGGGTCGCGCCACGGTTGGATCCTCGAATTCGTGGGCTGCCTCGTGGCCGGCCCCCCTGCCGCCTGACAACTCCAGGCGCCGACGAGTACTGACGTCCTCGCTGTTAACGCGCAGTTGCAACCGCCGCCGTGACTGGCGATGCTGAAAGGTCTCCCGCTCTTCAGTTTCCGCCTGTGCGGCGACACCCTGTCGGTACATGGCCGCCACCGCCGCCTCCGACAACAAGCGCACGAAGAAGTCTGCCACAGCGATGCACTGAGACCCTTCCTCATGCAGACCTGCCGCACTGCTCATCATGCCGCTAGACTCCAGGTACGCGGCAAGTCGCGTGGTGACGTGATGCAGGTGTTGACCAGCAGCCACCACCGACGCGCGAGATTCCTCTCCACCTGCGTACCGCCCACAGACACCGCTCCTCACCTCATTGGATGCCGTCGTGTGAGCAGAGGGTGAGGGGGCGGTCACTAGGAACACCGGCGGCGGCTGCGCGAGCCGCTGCTGCTCTGCGGCTTCGCACTCCAGTGCGTGGAGGGCAAAGGGTGGATTCTGCAACGTGCTCGCGCAGTAGACGTCGTAGGGGCGTCTACGGCAGTACTCCTCGAGACGGTTGATGTTTTCCAAGATGGCAGGCGTTGCTTTCGGGTCCTCTCGCACGCTGCGGCGACCCTCACGTGATTTGCTCAGCCATTGATCGATTAGCCCCTGCGGGAACATTTTGGTCCGCACCTGCACAGGGCTCTTCTTTTGCGTTTGTTTCTGTACGGGTGATGGTCCCACACGCTCAAGGAAAAGGGAATGGGTGTGTGATAGTTTGCGGGTGGAGAGGCTTGGCAGGGACTTCATCGGGGGGATGCGGGGGACTGCAGCGAAGGGAAATGGCATACATGGGAGACAAATTTGACTGCGCATCATCCTTGTGCTCTTTCCCCTCTTACGTTGCCGTCAGACGGGGAGGTGGGCGAGCTGACGGAGAGACACTCTGCGCGGCTCTGTTCTCTTCCTTTCGGATTTCTCGCGGGTGCGAGGGTTGATCAACACCAAACAAACGCCCCTCAAACACACCCGTGCGGTAAGTTCGCAGAAGGGAAGGGAGGGGAGGGGGAGGTGTTAGAGGACTGTGGAGGGTAACGCTGTTACTGATTAAGACACAGACACACATAGTCAGGCGCAGACTCCGCACTCCACGACTGCTGCATCGCATCGAGCGCCGCGTTACGCCAGCACGCCGCGATTGGCTTCGGTGCTCTGACTGGCCGTCACGGCCTGGTTCGCGCCGGGGCGGTTCAGCTTGTACGTTGTCATGAATTCATCCATCTGCTTCTCCTTCTCCATGAGGCCCTTGTTTAGCTGCGTGAGCGCTTCGCGGATGGCAGCTAAGTTCTCCTCAATGTCTGGCAGCACCTCGCCCACCGTGAGCTCCACTAGAGCACCACCGACAAGACGATGACAACAGCGGTCCTTGTTGAGCGGGCGCAGTTCCCTCGCGACGAGGTCGTGCTCGTGGGACTCATTCTCCAGTTCGGCAATGCGGGACATGATGGCGCTCTGCTCCTGACGCATGCGGTTGTACTGTTGCACAATCTGCTCCTCAGTGAGAGAGCCCTCCGATACCTTCGCGTTCGCGCTCATTTTCCGGTCTGCCGAGCGGGTGTGTGTGTGTGGAGCGCGGCAGAGGTGCACGTGGTGGTCGATGAAAAAGAAACCGCGACTGTGAAGTAAGAACAGAGGCAAAATCAAGGGAATCTCGTGATGCTGACCAACAGCGCGCGATGGCCACCGATCGACGTTGTCACGTGCGCACGGTACGACCAAGAAAACCGAAGGGGGAGGAGGATGGTGGCAGTGGTGGTGGAGGCAGACAGAGAGAAAAGAAAGGGAGGGAGGGAGACACACATCGCGGGGCGTGCGCATGTGGGGATCGTTCTCAAGGCGACGTACGCTGATCGTCTGCGGTATACGAGAGAGAGAGAGAGGACGATCGAGGCTGCCTCGACAGCAGTGCCGCGACCGCTCTTGCTCGTTGCTGCCAGAGAGCCATGCAGCATTTTTGTGCCTTATCTCTTTCTTCTTCCTCCATTTTAGCGTGTGTCTTAGCGGAGTGGATAGCATGAATGATGGTTGCTTGTGATTGGGGTTTTTGTGCCCGTGCGTTGGCTAGCACACGGGTCATCGCTGTAGCTGCTCGTCACTGTCACAGGATCGATGTTTCACCCACAGAGTTTCTCTCAGAGAACTGAAGGTATTTTTACTCGCTACATGGGCTAGAGTAGCCGTCACACCGGTAAGACGCGCGCCGCCACGAACTTCTCCAGCAGTCTTATCTTTTTATCGTTCGCTTCCATCTTTTCATTCGCGAGTCCCAGCAGCGCCCAAACGTATCCCCGCTGAGACGCCACGTGGTTGACCCCGTGAAGGACGACAGGCACCTCCAGCCCCAGCCCAGCGGCGCTGCGTATGCCGCACATAATCTTCTTGCCAGGCGGGACAACACCACTGTTGCGGTAACCGCTGTCGCTCACCGCTGCCGAAAGCAGCAGCTTCGCAGCCTCCATCGTGCGGCACTCAACGTGCATGACAAACGGCTCCATTTTGATCGACACGGTGCCGCGTGTAGGAACGGGCAGCGGCGCAGCCTCATCTCCGCTTGCTTGCGCCTCCACCAGCACTCCCTCCACCTCGCCATCATACATACCAGCAGGCGGAGAGCTAGAGGTGGTGCCGTGGCCGTTGGCGCCGCCGCTCACAGAGGCCACGTGGGCCGCGTGCTTCTCCATCTGTGCCGCATCCAGCGCTACATCCTCCGGCGTGGTGGCTGCCCCGCAGAGGAAGCGGACCACCTGAGCCATCTCTATCGGGTGCAGCATGCCGTGCTTCACGAACACCCAGCCGAGCGCCGCCTTGTCGCCCCGCTTCATGCGCGGTTTCGGCGTTGCCGTCTTGTCGGTCCTGCACACTTCGCTGTGCGTGATGTTGTGAAAGAGGGCAATGCGCCCGCTGCAGCTGCTTGTCGTGACGTAGTCCCTGTGCGTGTTGAGCAGGTTCATCACAGGGGTGCACTTCACATCTACGCTGCCCTTAGGGCTCAGGTCACAAGCGTTCGTCTGCAGGTTGGCTAGAATGTGTGTCTTGTGCGTGGCAAACTCCTTGTCTCGTTGCTTCTGCTGTTGTGCGGAGACGTCGTCGGGTTGAGGAAACGGTCGGGGCTTGGGTTCTCCCGTCCTCGATGGCTTCTTGCGCGCCGGCTTCATTCTTGTTGGAGCCGGACCAGGCACTGCGCCAGACATGATGAGAGAAAAAACACCCGCCCACTTGCGTCTCGCTCTCTCTCTGCGTGTGACTGTGCGTCCCACCTCTTACGACGCAACGAGAAATTCTTCACTGAGAAGAGGGTAATGACCACGCAAGAGACAGAGAGAGACAGAGAGAGAGAGAGGGAGAGGGAGAGATCAAGGCTTTTGCGCTAATCGTGAATCGCACATTTCCCATTTTCAAAAGCCCCCCTAAGTGCGCACGCGGCGGCATTGCCACCACCATCGCGGTCATCAAGATCGATCCGCAAGACGTGGAGGGTGGTGCTAGTGGTGGTGGTGCAGAGGGGAAGAAGGCAAGAGAGGGTGGGGGGGGGGGAAGGAGGAGGAGAGACGTGAGGGTAAACGCCTGACTTTCTTTCTCTGAAAGCGGGGCTTTTCTGTCCATCTTTTCGATATGTGCCGAACCACCACCACCACCACCGCAACTCTCCCCGCCCCACATTAACAGCGAAAACAAAACGAGATAAAAACGCATTAAGCCGCAGAGGCCGCGGCGCTCGTGACAGGCAGCTGAGAGAGGGGGGGGGGGAGGAGGCCGGCAGGCGAGTGAAGAGACTCTCTCACACCGCTGAAGAAGAAGGGGAGGGGGGGGGGGAAGAAAATGAGGCGGCAGCAGCACGCATGGCGCAACAAGCGTAGTGGCGACGAGGAGGAAAACTGGTAAAAGAGGAGAGAAGGGGCGGTGTTTGTGTGTGCCACAGAACAAAGCTCTCCCTCTCTCCTTCTCCCTCTTCCACGCACACGTACAAACACCCCCCCTCCACACGCAGTGCTCGAACAGGTAAAGACACCCAGAGAGAGAGAGAGGCGGGTGTGGAGATGAAATGTCAGCAGTGGGAGGCGATTACGATGCCGGTGGTGATGTGGGGTTTTGCTGAGCAACACACAACCGACAACCCACGCGCAATAAAAAGTTGCCGATCTACACGACATTCACCTCGCCTCTTCTTCACGAGCCGATAAGGGACGGCATCTCCACCTCGTCAAACTCCTCGTTATGATCGTCTGATAGAAGGTGAGAGGACGGGGCGGGGGTGATGTGCGACTTTGGCTCAGTGGTGGAGGAGCGGCGTACGACTGCGCGTACATGGGAGCGACTGCTGGTATCGCGCAAACCGAGCACGCCGTACGAACCATACACCGTTGCGGCATCTGCTTGATCACTATTGATGCGAGAGTGATATCGCAAGCCTTGCTCAAGAAGGCAACGCTGTACCACCCCCAGCAGCTCTGCGGAGCGAGAACGCGGGGGTCCACTGATGGTGCTGATGCTCACTGAGGCAAGAGCTGGCAGTCGTGCCTGGGGTGCGAGCATAAGTGCGCCGAAGGGGTCCATTGCCAGGGTTCCTTTTCCGGCATCTTCCAGCGCAGACGCGCCCGTTCGGCTCAACGTGCTGGTATTGGCACTCGTGGCGCTTCGGCGACACCGACGCTGTCGCACCACCGCAACAAGTCTGTCCTTTACAGCCCTGAAGACCAGCCCAGTGAGAGGGACTTCGGCCGCCGCTGCCCGGTCCGCAGGCCACCCGTGCACCGCGGCGTGCTCCATGGTCTCCAACAGGGTATGGTGGACCACAGTGAAGGACTTGTCCATGTTCGTGTTTGACAGCAGCAGAACTGGCAGCGACGTCGCCTCCACGGTGTCGACCAGGTGGCCCTGGATGGTACGGATGGCTTTAAAGGAGGTGACGTACTTGTTATTTTGTGCCCGCATAGACATGCCGCGTGCGCGGACGCAGAGCCGCTCCAGGTGGCTCTCCGCTTTGGGGATGCGAACGAGAACAGGAACGCAGGCTACGCGCGACACAAGAAGCTCGGCGCGCTTCGCCGCCAGGTATCTCGGGAGCAGATGCACCCCTTCCACCACAATCGATTCGCGGCGAGCAAGAAGACGCGCGAGCACCCCGTCGAGGACGCGGAGGACAAGCTCGCACTGTGCCTCGTACCCGTGAACGATGGCGTTCTCGTCGGCGCGCTGCTCATGTCGCACCGCGGCACCGTCATCCGCGGAGACTTCGCCGGCATTTGCGGTCAACTTGTGTGCCTCATACGTGGACACAAAGAGGAACGGGTACTGCGCCTCTTGCCCGCGCAGCCGCGTCCGTAGCACCTGTCGCACTGTGTCGGTGGACAGCACGTTTGGGACGTGTAACTGACTCGCCAGCAGGTTGGCCAGGGTGCTCTTCCCTGCGCCGCTGGTTCCGCCGACAAAGATGACTACAGGGATGCGTCCGGACTGCTGCGCGCACGCCATATTCCACCGGAAAAGCGGCCTAAGCGAAATCATCTGTCCTCGCAGCTCACTCCCCAAGCACTTGATGACGCTCTTGCTCCACGTGACGGCAGGGACCTGCAGAAGGTAGCGGCTATGCTGGGATGCGTCCTGATCATTAGCAGACGACCGCGTCAGCCAGTCCGCCACGAGAACAGGCAACGGTACGGGGAGCTGACGCACTGATGAAAGGAAGGATGTCGGTGCAAGTGATTCGCTGTCCAACAAGACGACTGGCACTCTGAGGGCGGATGCAGATGCGGTGGTGGTGTAGGCTGCTGAGAGAAGCTGTGCAAGCATGTGGTCGGTGGTCTGTCGCACAAGATGCTGCTTAATGCCACAGCAGAGCAGCACACGGTGGAGAGTGTAGCGAGTAAAAGTGGAGGACCCGCTCTCCACGTTACCGATGCATGTTTGAAGCCGATCGGCTGGTGCGCACTCGACGGCTGTCGGTGTGGAGTTGGACGTCACGCAGACGCGGTGGATGAGGCGCGAGAGTCCAATCCAGTACGACAGGGCTTCGTCGATCGACGGGGGTCTCACCGCTTTAGGGATAGGGTGGCTTAATCGGGTCGGCGGTAGGGCAGTCATGAGCATCGATTCTGAGGCATGTGAAACCCGCACGGAGGCACAAACGTAAAGAGAGGAGCAGGACGGCGAGAGAGGAAGAAGAGCGTTTTGGGGTAACGCAAGGAGGAGGCGAAAAAAAAAACAGACTGTAGGAAGAAGCGCCTCGAGTAGCACCAGCAATACACAGCATGACATGTGTGTGTGGGCGCTGACGCTGATAACGAGTGGCTTTTGTGGTTGTGGAGTCCAAGCCGTGCAGGGCTCTCGACAACCACGGATGGGCGCGCTCCTACATCAACAAGGAGCGCGCAGCCGCTTCGAGGGCTCGCGCTTTCTGCTCAACGCTCATTGTTTTCCAAGTGGAAGCAGGCGAGAGAGAGAGAAGAGGACCAAACCGCCGCCGCGATGGGATCAGCACACGAGAACACCAAAAGGAAGAGGGGGGGCTGAGGGACGGAGGGAGAGGGGCGGAGTGATCGAGGAGATCTCAGGTCCACAAACACGACGCCGACTCGCAGCACCGCGAAGGTGGAGAGAGGCGCGCATCTGAGGTTTGTGCGTTATTCGTGTGTGAAACAGCTCAGTGTGTATGTGCGAGTACGTAGAGAGAGGCTTCGGTTACGCTCGGGGGGGGGGGGGGGAACGTACGCCCGAGGTACGCGTTATGATGGAACTAGCTCTATGTATGCGTGACGGTGCAGGAGAGAGATCCGGTGGTCACCGCAGCTGCCGCCGGAGCACTGGCTCGAAAGGGCGTGAGCCTCTCTTCTTCTTTTTTTTTGTGTGTGGGTTCTTTTCCGTGCTGGTGTTTGAAGGACAGAACTCTCTCAGACACAGATCCGTATGCTCACGTACGTGCACAGATGTGCCTCACACTGGCACACGTGAGGCTGGGAGGGAGGGAGGGAGGTCTGCGTACAGAGGGAAGTCTGGACACTGCCTTTGGTAGTCGGTCCTACGCCACTCTCCCATCATCAGAACAACAGCAGACGGCGATCCTCTTTTTCCCTTTCCCTCTTTAGATTCAGCAAGGGTGCCTTGCATTCGCAACTACCCTCTCAGACGGAGACGCACACACACGTGCACGCATCCAGCCACAGGACCACCCACCATTAGTTCTGCAGGCAGTGCACCAGCGCCACTCGGTACCTACTGTACATAGACCATGGCCTTGGCAAGGACGGCTGAGTCGCGCAGCGGCGCGGAGGGGAAGAGGATCTCCATCAAGTTCAGCCAAACGCCGCGGTCGTACAACCCTTTCAGGTCACTCGCGAGCATCTTCTTGACACGCTTGCGGTACGCCTGGTTCTTCTCTCTGCCTTCCTCGTATCCGGGCTCTGTCTTGGGCGGCGGAGGCTCCGTAAGTGCCAGAAGGGCCTTGGGTTTACGTTCGGCTACTTGTTCGAGACGCTCGCGCACCTTCCGGGCCTCGCGATACACCAAGTCCAGCGTCGGTAGCGTCACCACAAACTCCACTGTGTCATCGATCTTGTTGAGGTCGTTCACTGTCAGGTTCGCCATCGCAAAGGTCATCTGGTAGCCCCAGAAGCCGTACAGTACGAGGCCGATGAAGACGGCAAAGAAGAAGAGACACGCCTCAAGCATGTGGAAGTTGATGAGGATCACCGCGTACTGGGAAAGGCTTAGCGACACGGTGTGACCGTTCGGGTAGCGTAGCACCCACCCCCACGCATGGTGTGCCATGAGAAACTGGCGAATACAGCGGAAGAGGTCGAGACAGGCCCAGGTGCAGGAGATGGCGTGGCACAGCAGGAAGCCGAGGAAATGGCGCATCGTCTGTTCTGCCACGTCGTTGTTGATCCACGGGCAGTGGTGGTCGTACCGGCGCACGCACCGATGGCACAACCGGCAGTGCTTGCTGCGGCTGGGCCGAGGAACGTGGCAGGTGATGCAGTTCTGGCCGAGGTGGACGCGCTGCCCCACCGCCGGGCTCACGTACTCCTTTTGTGCAGCGGTGCGCTGTGCGGTCACCTCATCGGGGGCCATGGCATACACCATGCCGTCCACTACGTACCTGTGGTTCAGCACGAACTCCTCGGCGGGAGAGAAAAGGAAGGGGCGGTGGGCTTTGGGGTTGACTGGTGTCGTGCCCTGACCAGGGATACCAACGCCGCGCTTTGCCTGTTTACGCGGCAAAAGCCTCTTCTTGGAGTCGGTGGCGGGTCTCGTCGAAAACTGCCGCCGCTGCGCCTCCATCTCTGCCTCGGCAGTCACGGTACCCGGGTCAGTGAAAGTGGCGCAGACCCACAGGAGCTCAGAGAGCGCCACGAGTCCCCATGACACGGTCTTCGAGACGATGGATGCCTTGAGCCGTGGCAGGGAGACGAGTAGGTACAGCGCCTCCACTGTCCATACAAGGGCAATGTAAAAGATGACCATAAACCAATTACGCTCGTGCAGCGTGTGCTTTACGCAGCGACTGCAGCACAGTCGACCCTTGCGCTGATTACAACCAAATAGGCAACTCACGCAGAGCCCGCACACATTCAGTGGGACGCTAGTGAGGAGACGATGGAGCTTGCCGACGACTCCGTCACGGTGATACCTGGACGGGCCCATGATGATGATGTACATCAAGGTCCCGACCAGAGCGATGGCGCCGATGAAGGCGCCAAACATAAAGATCAACATGGGGTCTTTGCTTCCTTGTCTCGCGCGACTGCATCACATCTGTATGTGCATGTATGCACGTGTGGTGGTGGTGGTGGTGGTGGTGGTCACAGGAGAGATGGCCATGAGGGAGGTCGAAAGCTGATTGGGTGGCCTATGCAGGAGAGGGAGAGAGGCTTGGCGACGGTGATACCGCAAGGCGTTGCGCAAGGTCGAGTCTCACTTCCAGCGCCTCTTGCTCTCTCCGTTCGTGCACAGCTCACTCATGCGCCCACGTACTCACAGAAGGATTGGGTGGGTTTGACGGTGTCGCTGGGGAAGTGACAGCGAGCAGAGGTCGTTTGTCGCTCGGGTGGGCGTGCGCCTGCAGGGAGAGGGGGGGGGGGGGGGGGAGGGAAGGGGATCGGCGGGTGGCGAGAAACGGCCGAAGGCACAGAGAAAAAAAAAGAAGGGGCGAGTACATAAACACACAAACGAACTTCTCTCCTCGTTTCCGGCAGCGGCTTCAAGGTTGCACCGAGTCTCTGTCGTGAGGCCCCTTCACTACTGGGTCCACGTGGCACGGGGTCACTGCCTCGTTCAGGGGTTCCTCGGCACCCATCCCCTTCGCCAGGCCGGTGCCTAAGTCGGTTGGTGAGTCGATGAACGCCCGAAAAGGAGCCGGCACGTTGCCCTTTTCGTGGGCCACCACCACTTGTCTGGACTTCTTCACAAAGGACGGTGTGGGCGCCATGGGGCGACGATGGGCGGGCCTGGGTGGGCGGCATGCCGTCACGACGGCTGTGGGCGTCGCCGACCCATCCTCCTCTACGCTACCGTTGACACTGTGCTCTAGCGGAGCACCAGCACTCATGACACTGCCCGTTCTGTTCGTTTTGTGGACCGCAGCGGCGGCTGGTGAGGCCTTGATAATTGAGTCCACGTTACCATTGATGGGGCCCTGCGTGACACTGTGCGAGTGCTGTGCGCAGGAGGTATCTGGAGGTGGTGCATTGGAGGCCTGCATGCCGCCGTTGAGAAGTGTAGGGCAGTCTACTGGGTTGATTAGGTGGTGCAATATAACACTGCTGCTTGTGCTGTCCTCCTTGTCCTGATGCGCTTCCAGCCCGAGCAACTCGCTGCTCAGAGATGACTGCACCGCTGCTGCAGCGTGGCGGAGCGATACGAGAGAAACCAACTGGTCGTCATCTTCAATGGATTCACTAACCTTGGCGGTGAGGTCCATCTGGGCAACCTCATCCTCCTCCTCCTCCATTGCCGCGTTGTTGTGAACCGCATGCGACAGCGGAGGCGATGCTGCAGTGCTGCCGCCGTCCCGATGTGACACCTTTTCTGGGAATGGGGACGACCCCTGCTGCGGTTGGCGTTCCCACGTGCTAGTCAGCGAGTCACGGAGCGAGGCGCTGTTGGTGCGCTGCTGACTTTTTTCACTGCCGCTCCTCTTGATCGCCTCAAAACGTCCCAATACAGTGCGGCGCAACGGGGTGCTGACGCTGGAGCCGCCGCCGCCGCCGCCGGAGCCGTTTGTACTGGCCATGCCGTCAATATTGAGGGAGCGCAGGGAGCTGGTGCTGTGCCGCCCAGCAGGGGGAGGAACAACGGGTGCAGAGATGAGAGGGGAGGAGAGCTGATAAGAGCCCTGATGGTGTGGTGACGCGCTTCTTTCCGTCGTGTGCACCGATGAGACTCGGTCCATGTTGCTTGCCTCGAGGCCGGGGACGACTATGCAGTTCAGGCTGGAGTTGGTGTCACCCGTTACGCCGCCGATCCCTGGCGGGGCTCCGACAGTTTGCGTGGGTGGGACGATGTGGGATGAGGAGGAGTCAGCGAGATGCTGCTGATGCGACGCTATGAAGTCCTGGCTGCGGATGCGGCAGTCCACAGACGCGAGTTGAGAACAAGGTGGGGCGTCGCAGTCGAGCTGTCGGTGTGTGCTACTGGAAAGCTGGGGGGAAAAGCTGCCGTCGTGCGAGGGGCCACCGGATGGAGCGTTCGCCAGCGGAGAAGAGTGGGAGACAGAGATAGATAACGACCCGCACTCCAGTCCACTTGCCACAGCGGGGGACGAAGCGCCTGCTGACTCAGAGATCATGCGCGAGGGTTGCGGCGCCATCTCCGCTATGCGTCGCTGGAGGTCCCCATGCCCCTGGCACACGGCGTCATTGCGTCGCTGACGGCTCAGCCGGGAGTTGGACATTAGCATCGGTGCAGTGGGTCGCATCACTCTCAGAACGCCCCCGTTTCTTGCTGTGGCGCTCATTTTGCTGTCGCGCGCCGAACCGCTCACCACAACTTGGTTGTTTTTCTGCCGCTCACCAAACCGCTGCACTGTGTAGCGTATTGCGTCCACCCACTGGTCCCGCTGCTCCGGCGAGGGAGCGTAGAAGATGATGCGCTTCGGGGGGCTTGATAAGACGAGCTCGAAGCAGTTGATCGTGTCCAGAGACGTGTCATCGCGCACCTTCACCACGTGCAGCCCTGAAAGCGGAATCGTGCCACGGACGCGGAGGTGGCCGTTGCTGCTTTCCTCAGTATAACACAGCCAATCGCTGAAGAGAAAGATGAGACGCTCGTGCCGACCACGTCCAAAGCGCTTCAGCAGACGACCGTAGTGGATGAGGATGCGGTGGCTGTAATCCAGCGATATCTCAGCGGAGGTCAGAGCTGAAGCAGAGCTGTTGTTTATCGACTCGCCGCCGGCGAGGCCAACGCCTCCCCCGCTGTTCGTAGAGGCACCCTGGATGTCCATCAGTGCCATGATCCCCTTCACGTCGTGTAGGGAAAGCTCCTCCATGACGAGGTTCGTCTCCTCGCTAATGCGCCACGCAGCGATGTTGACAAAGCGGCTTCGCAGTCGTTCACGGTCCTCCCACAGCAGCGCGTCACTCTCCACCAGGCATCGAGCCACGTGGCTGTAGCGGCGCAGGATGTTTAGCGGGGTGGCAAGAAGCACCAGGAGTGTGCGGAAGCCCTCCCACATCGCGGGGATAGGAGGGAGGTGGGCTGCAGGGGGCGGGGCCGCCGGTGTAGGGTAAGAGCGTCGGGCACCACCACCACCGCCGCCGACCGGCGTCCCTGTCGACGGCGCCTGACCCTGCCCGCCCGCTGTGGTGGGCCGCTTCAGCCCCGAGGACGCTGGTATGCACACCCGACCATCTTCCGGAATGCCGGATGGCCCGAAGGAACGCCAGAGAAAGTCCACAAAGAGCTCATTTTGAAGAATTGTCTTTTGGTCCACCTCCGACAGGTGCGCGAGGGAGGCCACCGACACACGAGAAGATGTCGATGACTTCGCACACCAGCGCCACAGTCGCGATAACCGCAGCATCTGCGGCGCTGTCCGCTGCGTGTACTTGACCGCGTACATCATGTGCTCCGCCATGAAGTGCTTCATCTGATCTGACTCGAAGAACTCGCATACGATGGCGCCAATCTCGCGGTAGACGCTGCAAGCGCCTGCGACAGCGCTAGGGGAAGGATTACGTAAGGCAGAGGCAGGCGTGGCGGCGGATGAGTGGGACACTGCGCTCACCATGTCCTCCCCCAGAGCCGTGCCGGGAGAGGGGTTGTAGGCAGCCCCGCTGTTCGCAGTGTCCCGGGTCGCCAGGTGCAGCTCCTCCACGATGTGGGTGAGGCGTTGAAGCATGGTGTCGAGCTGCCTCACGAGGGCGAGGTACACCGTGTACAGCGCGGGTAGATTGGCGAAGGTGTCCCAGTACTGTCTGGAGGTCAGCGGGACGCGTGCCTCCGCCTCGCTGGTCGATGACGAGGAGACCTTTGCGTTCGCTACACTCTTCATTGAAGCTCCATAGACTGTCTTGTGCGCCTTTGCAGTTGTTTTGGCCTTCTTGGCCGATGTCGTCTGCTGCTGCTGTGCAGGCGGCGCCGTCTCGCACACGGCGGGCTGGGGTGATAGGCGTCGCGCTTTTGCCTCACTAGCCGCCGTGGCTGCCATTGGGGAGGACGCTGACGAGTAGGCGTACCTGCTTGGAGGGCTGAGGCGGTTCAACACACTAGGCGGTAGCGAGCTCAGCTGTGGAGCGGCAACGACTATGGGTCTCTGGCTCGGCGGCAGACACACTTGGGCCAAGGGATTGTGAATATTCTCGATCAGGTAACTCAACTGTGCCAGTGTCACCTCCTCGTCCTGCAGGAGATGACCCAGCACACGGAGGCACACCACAGCAGCATCAGCGGCTGGCATCTGTAGGTTGCTCATACGACTCAGAGGCGAGTATTTCGTTTCTTTCCCTCTCTCTGTGTGTGTATAGCTGGTGCCGAAGTGCTGAAGGAAAGAAAGAGAGCAGTGGCGGAGACGTGACTGGAGTGGCACCACAGCAAGCACACGCACGCACAGACATGCACATACACGCAGGTAACGCAACGAGGGGATCGTTGACTGGAAATCACGCAAATGCGAAATGAGGTGAGTCAAGCGAAGGGGCTCGTGTGAGGGCCGCGGCTTTCTTCGCCTTCTCTTTTACTCGCACTCGTGTATCACCCAGTTTGTGCGATTGCTCTGTGAGTACGACTTCTATTGCCCTTAGGTGCCGCTTGGGAGTCGCGACTACAATCGAACCGCAGCCACGGAGGGGGAAAGGATGTGTGAAGGTAGCGACAGATGGGGCCTGGAGGAGGAGAGGCGGGCGAGATGTGTGGAGCGGTTTCTCGCGGTCAATGCGGGGGGGGGGGGAGGGAGGGAATAAGCAAAAGGAAAGGAAAAGCACAGTGGACAGAACACTCGGGGGCGCAGTAAACACGCGGCTCACTCCCTCAGCAGAGCGGGACAGTGTGAGCGGAGGTGCGGCAGTGCAGATAGCGCGCCGACACACAAAATGCTACGTGAAGCGAATTCACAAAAGAACGAGCCCCCCCAAAACCGAGACTGGCAAGAGGCGGGCGGGCGGGGGGAGGGGGAGTGAGAGAGGGAGAAGGAGGCCGACCGCGTACACAGAGGAGAGAAGCTGGGGAGAGAGAAGCAGAAGACAGTGCGCACTGTGTCAAGGCTGCTGAGAAAGGATGGCGGGGCGGGGCGGAGAAAGTGAGTTTGGTGGTCGCAGCAATGGTCACCGTGTAATGGTGAGGGTTGGGCGCGTTTATTGTGGGAACAGCCCCCCTCACCCCCCGAGTACCAAGAGGCAAAGGGCCATACAAGGAAGATGAAACGGGCAGAGACAGGAGAAAAGAGTGAAACATGTGCGAGTAGAGGGAGAATGGTGTTCACAGAGAGTGTGTGCGATTCACGCACGAGCGTTGACCTGCGTATCGGAGCACCCACAGGAGGGGGCAGGCGATGAGCGAGGGGGGAGACGTATAGATTGATAAAGATAGGGGGGTACGCCGTTGAGGAGGAGACAGTGGGGCACGTATGCGATGCGCAGCGCCCCAGTGTCATTCGTTTTAGTTCGCTTCACGGATAGTCGGAGAGACTCTGAGGAGGAAACGCGCACAGAGAGGCGGAGTTTAAGTGAAGCGAGCGAGCGAGAGGGAGAGGGAGAGAGAGAGCGTAACGAGCGTTTACTGTACGGGGAGAAGCGATAGCAGCCAAGCAGTAACGGTGAATGCATGCACACACGCGCGTGCGCGCGAATTTGTGCAATGACTTGCAATGTGAAGGTCATCACAGCGCTCGTCCGTCCATGCACTCGAGCAGCCACCCAATCCGCTTGCGGTGCAGCTCGCCTTCACACAGCATGTTGGCGTGCGTCACGGCGGAGGCGGCGGCCGCTCCCTGCGGTACGACAAAGGAGGTGGGCTGGAAGGTGTTGCGCAGGTCTTGCAGCTGTGCCACGGACGCGATAACGTTGCCAAGCCCATTCGCGAAGAACCAATTTCTCACCGCTGAGTCAAACTTGGAGGCGCTGCCAAAGTCGGTGGAGTACGGTATCTGCTGCCCATCCCGGCCAAGCGGGTTGTCGTGCACCGCGTTCTCTAGCATGCGCTGCAGCAGGGGGTCAGCGTCCTGCATGGCAGCTCTGCCGAGGCCGCCGGAGTCGCTAGTTTCCTGTGCCTTACTCGAGGCTGCCACATACCGACGGAGCGGCGTCACTTGCTGCAGGAGTACGCTAATCGTGTTTAGCACCGCGGCACGGATAGGGGTGGGCATAAATGGGCAGTACGCCAGGTTCAGCATTGCCGTCACGCCGCCGGTCTGCACAAGACGGCGCAGGCTCGACGGACTGTAGTGACAAGCGGCCTCCACGGCATCCACGAGTGCCACAACGACGCGGACAAGCGATGGGTTGACAGAAACCTGTGAGCGACCCGACTCTCGCAACGTCGCTGTGAGGGCTGCTGCTGTTGTAGCGGCCGAGGTGCCGGACAGGCGTGCACCACCCACACTGCCGCCGCCGCCGCCGCCACTGCCACTGCCACTGTTGTTGTTTATGCCGAGATTTCTTTTCCCACACTGATGGGTTTGCTCCTCGCCTTCCTGCTCCTCCAGCTCCCGCCGCTGAGAGGTGAAGAGGGCGTCAATGTGGCTGCGCATGCACTGGAACACCTCCGTCGCGTAGTACAACAGGCACCCGTCAGAGCAGCAACGCCGCTGGTGGTAGAGCATCAGACACGTACCCTGGATGTAGCGGAGGGCCAGCTCCTGCTCTTCATAGGTGACAGCCGTCGCCGCTTGCAGTAGTTTGTTCTGCTGCGATGGCGGTGTCCCTTGAGGTGCCGTACCAGCCGCTGCCCCCACAAGACTTCGCGAGGTTGTCGGAAGCGTAGTCCACTGCAGCGCCATGTCACTCGGCAGCTGGATGCTGATGGGGACGCCAGTGCTCATGGCGTTGCGCACCTCCAGCCGAGGTACAAGGATTGTGTTAAAAATTGAGCTCGTGTAGTCCACCCCTTCCAGCGCGTGCTGCACAACGTCCCAGGAGGGGCTGCGTAGCGCATTAGCACAGCGGGCGATCGCCGCCTCGCTGCTGCGTCGCTGCGGCGACTCAGGGAAGGAGGGAGACTGCTGGTGGTAGTCCCCATGGACGACGGTTGGCGATGACCCGCCCAACACCTCGACGCGCACTGCATCGTAGGGCGGGAGCACCATGCTGGATCGACCAAGTGGGGCGGCTGCAGCTGCGCTGTCGGCGTGGGGCGTATCCGACTTGGTCTGCTGCAGCTGCTGTTCTTGCTGTCGCTCAGCTGACTCGATCGAGGCCTGCGTCGTCCACTGCAAGAGTTGAGCCATCGCCTCCTTCAATCCTTCCATTCGCATCGTGTGCAGCTTTGACGACATCTTCTGCACGCTCAAACGCAGCCGCGCCGCAATTTCGCGTTCGAGCGCCTCACGGCAGGCAAGCTGCAGGAAGGGGGCCGTGTAGAAAGCGTCAACAGCGGCTGCGACAGTGATGGCATCGCTGCCTGTGCGTAGGCTACTGGGGATGGGACGCGGCTTGGCTTGGTTGTACTGCACCCTGCGTCGGAGCATTGTTGACGTTTTCTCGGTTGAAGGAAGGTTACCGTCTGACTGCTGTGTCTGCTGCTGCCGCTGCGCAAGCTTGGCTACTCTATCGCTGTCATCGCGCTTCTTATCATCGGAAGACATTAGCGCGGTGTGACCGACGATGCCACCGCCGCCAGCGAAGGTGCGGTGCCTGGATTTCCACATAGGAGAGTGGGTACTTGCAGCGCTGCCCGAGTCGGCGGCGGTGTTGCGGCTGGTAAGCTGGCGGTAATGTTGGCGCGAGAGCTGTGGACGGGATGCGAAGGAGTACAGATCATTCACGTTGCGGCGCAGCAGCAGGTGTGAGGACGAGACAAGCGTTCCGGGCGTGGTGGTGGTCGGCGACCGGGCCATTGACGACGCGGGATTTGCAGTTGCTGCTCCTGTTATAGCCACCGACGCACTCGCAGGTGGGCCGTCCAGCCCCACAGGCGCGCGGGAGAAGGATGCCCGCGGCATGATGGGGAGGGGGTAATTATGTGCCCGTGTAGGTGTGCAGAGTCGTGTCAGCTGGTCGTACTGATCGGGCATCAAGCGTGACGTGCTCGCTTGTGGACTTCCCTGTAGAGAGTTGCTTCTGCCCGCGCAGAGAGAGAGGAGGAGAAGAGGCGAATGAGTCGTCGATGGTGTTCCAATGAAGATATTCGCACACACAAAACTGCCTGTGCACGTCGACCGCCGGCGACGGACGCAGGCTGGGAGACGAAGAGAGGCTTTTCCTTGTTTTGTCGCCAACGTATCACCATTCTACCACGAGAGCACACCAACTAATGCACATGCACATCACCCCCACCCCCCACCCCGTCCTACGCCGTTGTTTCGCTACGGCTATTCGTCAAGGAGCGGGAGTCCAGCCCAGCACCGTCCGGGGGTCGCTCAGCCCCACTGCCATATGCCACTCCGCGTAGCCGCGCAGGCCAGGCCCGGGGGTTGCGCGGGTACATCACTGCAAAACGGAGAAAAGGGCGGTTATGGCCGTTGGGTGGGGTCCACATACGTAGTGAATCGTCGACACGGTTGGTGGTGAGTCGGCACACACGTGATGATGGCTGCGCGTGTCGCTGGCACACCGTCCAGCTCAGACCTCTCCGCCAACACCGAGAGTCCGCATGGCCGTAGACTCGAGGGCAGGCTGCGAGCCCGGATACGACGCACAGGACAGGTGACCGGGCAGCAGCAGGGGATGAGAAGAGCGATTCCACCAAAGATTAAAAAAAAATATAGGAGTGACACCGATGCACATGTTGGGGATGGAGCTAGGAGAGCCAGGCTGGTCGGCTCGCACAAGGGGCTTCTCCCTGAGCACTGCGGTACACAGTCAAGAAAAGAACGCCGACTCAATCACTTGAGAGGCGCACATGTACATATGCTCAAGCGTTGGCGTGCGTGCGTGGGGAGAGGGAGGGTGGTTGGTCGAGGCGCGCGAGCGCCCGAGAAGAGGAGGTGAGCACGCCGCGGGTCATCCATCCCTTCTCAGACCTTGGCAGCCTTCCCCACTTCCTTCAGCCGGCTCGTCGCTACCTTCCAAGCCCAGGCTGTACACGCACTCGGCGTGCCGATCACCACCTCCTGCAAGCACTTGCCGTTCTTTGCCCAGTGGAGAATCCCGTCTTCGGGGTCGCAGAGATACGCGACATGAATTTGCAAGGTCCGACCAGGGCCCTGCAGTCTATCAGGTTCGCAGTGGATACCACCAGTGTACATGTCCACCGCGAAGACCGAGGGCGTATTGGTGTGGTGAGGGATGTACCGCTGCGAGACCTTCGCTGTCTCACCAGCCGAGGCCGCCTTGAGCTTGTCTTTGGGCGTCTTTTTCACCTCCTCCGCGTCGGCGACGCTCACTGCGTGCGGGGCCTCGGGGTACCGCGTGGGCCACTGCAGGCGGCCACCACCGCGGAACAACGTTGAGGCCGGTGTAACGCACGCGCGGCGGGCCAGGTGCACATCCCCCGCCGGGTCCGCGATCACCATAACCCGGCTGTTACGATGGCTTTGATAGGGTTGCCAGGAGCCTATCGGGATCACCGGGGCTCGCTGGAAGGGGCTTGTTGTGCGGTTGAAGATATCCGGCGTGTAGGCGGAGATGTCGTGGCTCGGCAGGAGGCCAAGTCGCTGTGCTACGAGCGGTGCCTCGCGGCTGTCAAAGCGCTGTGCGACGAAGACCTGGTGCATCACCTCCAGCCCGTAATCACTCACGGAGATGTTGTCGACATGGAGAGGCGGCGGTGGCTGTTGTGCCGCGTAGGCCGCAGTGTTCCTCCTCTCCACCTCCGTAGGTGTGATGATCCGCGCTTCCCGCTGCAGTGCCGTAGCGGGGTCCAAGGTAGTCGAGGTGCTTGGGTCCACGAGATGGCTGGCTTCCAGGTGCATAATGCGCCGGGCCAGCGGGTAGTACTCGTAGTGGTCTCCGTAGGCGCGATGCAGGGTGGTGAGGGATATGTGCTGAACCTCCGAGGTGAGAACGTCGTGCATGTGCATGAGGCGCGCGTGATGTTGTAGGTGGTGCATCGGCACCCCGGCTGCAAGTGGATCGTTAGTGCGAGCCTCGCCCATGCGGTAGCGCACGTACTCCTCTAGCGACTCCAACTCACGGGTGACGTTCGAGAGCTGCAGCTGCAACTGCGTGCGGTTGTCGACAAGGTGACGACCCAGTTGGTCCCAGCCTCTCTCCACGCGATCGCGCTGGATCTGGTGGCCATGCGCGTAGATGCCCTCGAGCACGGCCGCTGCCGCCTGCTTCTCTTGCTGCACTTCGAGCGACGTGTAGAGGGAGTAGTACCCCTTGTCCACCAGCATCGCCCGGGCAGAGGTGTGGTGCGGGTACAGCCTGTCCTCATACGTGGACGGCGTGGCGATTTTGTACTGTGACGCACTGACTCTGCGCTCTTTCCACAGCACCAACATAGCTGCACGCGCTGCTTCCAATGCGCGATCATTCGCCTCTACTATGGCCGGATCTCCACTGAGTCGGTGCGGCGAAGCGCCGTCGTACGGGGTGCCCTGAAGGACAACTTCATCCTCTGCCGCACAGCAGTCCACAATGCCGTCACCAACGAGCGACGGCGCTAGCAGCTGGGTCACCGTACCACAGGTGCACACAAAGGGAAGCACCGGGCCGGTGGAGACGTAGAGACGGTCACCAACGTCGCCGTGCTTCCGCCGCTGCAGCGGGTAGCCGCGTGCCTCGGCGTCTTCCTGCGCAATCACGTCGTCGGCTTCCCACAGACGCAGCTGCTGATTCGAGATGAGGTACGACTTCCAGCGCGTGCCAGCTGCCGGGGTGAGGGGGCCAGACATGGAGCAGGCATTTGTCAGCAACTCGTCTGTGCCGTCTAGGCAGTCGCAGTAGTCATCGTTCACGCGGCTCAGTGGAATGCGCTGAGAGACCACATTGACTGGCTGAACATCCGAGTGCCATCGCACTTCGCGCGGTGTGAGAACCACCCGCAGAGTGGGGAATAGACTGTCACTCTCGCGGTTCGAATCCGCCGAGCCGGCGTGGCGCCACGCCACGCCGAGGCCTGCCTGGCACGCCGCAAGCACTTCAGGCCGCCCTTCTGACCGCAGATCGACCACGCGTGTGCCGCAGCTGAACAGAGGCGGCGGCGTTGACATGCGGCGCGGATGCAAAAAGGTCGCACTGTAGTCCTCAAGGGTGTAGCAGCGGAGGCGTGTTGATGGCGATGTTTGTGTTGTGTGAATCGACGTGTTCTCAGCGACAGCCGAGCCTGAGCCAGACGTGGTCCCTTCTGGCACCAGTGGCGGGGCACGTTTTGACCTTATCAGCTGCGGCGGAGCGAGACCACGGCGTTGATCGAAGTGCTCGCCAAAGCTGCCACCTCCGCCAGCATCGTCTTCGTCAGTGACCCTCCTCGCTGTCAGAGCACTGATAATGAAGTTTGACATCCACATAGGAAACCATTCGCGGCCCTTGCCTGCCATCTCCAGACGAACCAAGGTCCTCCCCACATCAGCCCCGTCCACGACGTACAGCTGCACCAGTAGGAAGCTTATCAGAGTCGAGAGGAAAAAGGCGCCAATGAGACCAAAACCTGAGATAACGACGCAGGACGGACTCAACAGGACCGTAGGGTGTAAAGAAGGATCAGCTACTGGGCTTGCAGAAGTGTTCACTGGCGCTGGTGCCACTGGAACTGTTGAAGCGACGGTGCTGCGTTGTGCAACTGACGCATCATCGGCCTTTGCTCGCCGCTGGCGCAGCGTCAGCACCGCCGCGGAGTCACAAGCGTATGGGTCAGCACCGGCGCCGGTGGTGCCAGTCTCCATCTCTACGTGCGCTTGTGACTCCTCCAAAGCAGCCGAGGAGTGCTCGTCCGGCATGGTCGTCCGATTCTGTGGCATCTGTAGGATGGGCGCTTCTATGGCTGTGTGTACGGAGTATCCGGAAAGAAGTGGAGGATGGTAGGAGGACTAGGCGGCAGAGAAAAAGACACCACGACGAAGTTCCAACGGAGATTGCGCCACTTGCTCGACGGCGTGTCTGAGGAGAGCTTTGTTTTCTTCTCCAAGTCGTCAAGATGGCGTTTGTCGATTTTGCCTCTTTTGTTTGCGCTGTTGTCATTTTGCCCTTCCGCATGCGTGCGGGGATGCCGGTGGGGAAGGGGTGAGTCAGCCTTGTTTGTTGAAAACCCGTGCATGAAGACACACACACACATTATACACGTCCCAGTAAGCAAGCAAGCCTGCCGTGCCTCTGTGGCACTCGGTGCGTCTCGCTCCCTCTCTTCCTGTGGGTGGGGCCGAAGAGAGAAAAAGGAGCGAAATGAAGGCCTCTTAGACGTTGTAGAGAGGGCGAGAGAGGGACAACGAAGGCGATGTGCCTTCAAGAGGGGCGGCGCGCGGATGTATGTGTGTCGGGGCCTCTGATGCCCAGTGCCGTGCATCGCTTGCTGTGCGTCTCTCTCTCTCTCGGGGCGGCCGCTCGGGTGCATACGCTTCACTCAAATGGCCACCGCCAACAGGGCGGCAGCTGCAAGGCGGAGAGAGTGTAGCCCAGAGCTGACGCGTGCACACACACACACACACGTGCGCGCGCGCAACGTTTAGCGCTGCATTATAACGACCCGGACGATGCCGTCGGATTTTCCATCGCGTGGAAACGCTCAAACGGGTCCGACACCACCGGCCCCGTCGGCACCCGCAGGAGGTCCGACAGCAGCCCCGTTGTAGGCATGCGGCGTCGCTGGGCAGCACCGTCCACCACGTCGAGGATAAAAACTCCCGGCACCGCTGCCGTGGACGAGGCATCGCCGGAGGTTGGGACGCGGCTCTTGCCCGGCAGCGCAACGCTTTCGTATGCGCCATCGCCCTTCAGAATGAGCAGGGCCCAGTGATCCAGGCCAATGCCCCGCTCGGTTGGGTGCCGCTTCAGCATCTCGGTAAAGTCTTCTTCACGTCGTACACCATTGCCTTGAGTTACGTCAAAGTGGGGACACAGCAGACCCGCCAGAATGTTAAGGCCATGGACACGGATATAGGACCAGGAGGTGCTGAGCTCTGCGAGTTCTGCCTCCATTTTGGTAATCTGATCCTGTGGGACCAGGCCCGCCTTCAGCATCGCCATCTTCAATGACGCCTGCAGGTACGTTGCCGGGTCCGCGGAGTCACTGTGCCCTGAGGTGAACCAGCAGATCGCACCGGCACTGCCACCGGCCAGCACGACCTGACGCGCCGCAGCGTCTTTCAGCAGCTGCGCAAGCCCCGTCTCTTCCCACCGCCGCACCGCGTAGAGTGTGTTCCCGCCCGAAACGAGTACGATGTCGGCAGTGGCTTTGATAAAGTCCCTATCGTCGTCATTAACCGACTTCACGGCAGGGTCAGCGACTTGGATCGGCCGCACCGTGCAGCCACGTTGCAGTAGAAGGGATGTCTGCTCCGCCTGGCCCTCTGCGAGGTCGTAGGTGGCGGTACCAACGTAGGCGACACTCACCACGCCAGTCTTGGGTGTCGCCACGAGCGAGATGAGGTGGTCGATCGTGGCTGGCTCTCTGAAGGCGCCGTAGCCGGAGCCGGCCAAGCAGGCGCGAATGGAGTTCATGTGCTGCATGCACATCTCTACTTCTCTGGTCAACATGGCAGGTCGGGGGAGTGGGGGAGGGCACTTTAGGGGCGTGTGTGACGGTGGTGGTGGGGTGCCTTCTGTAGGTGTCCGTGTTCAACAACACAAGCACATAATACACACACACAGAGGGGGGGGCGATGATGCGGCCGCTGTCTCTCTGTGCCTTCCCTCTCTCTTGCTCAAGCTCTACGCCGAGTGTATGCTTGCGTGTGTGATCGGCTAAGGAGACGGGTGCCGTCGCGTTAGCCTTGCTACACACAGAGAGAGAGAGGCAGACAGGAAGAAAGCAAAAGATGTGGTGAGTGGCAGCCGTGAAGAGGAATACGAGTACAGCTGGCTCTGTGTTGCTGGGTGGTGGTAGTGGTCCTGCTGAGAAGCGAGAGAGAGAGGGAGAGGTTTATAGGGGAAGGTGGTGTGGCGAGGTGCGGAAGCGTAAAGAGGCGCGCACTGGAGATGATCTCATGACAGGTTTTGGGGAGAAGGGTGACGAGGTGGAGAGGCCAACACACTCCCACACACAGACGAGAAAAAGCGATGACGGAGGCGGAAAAGAATGGCGGAGTACGATGAACCAGCTCGAGTGCCTCGCGTCACGCCAACCTCGCTGCGTGCAACCTAGACGGGGAATGGGAAATAAATGCGGAGCAACAGAGAAACGAGCGCCTAAAAGCGCATCCATTCACAGTCGCATCCGACACTCTGGACGAACGAACGAGCGAACACGAGAGAGCGTCGGCGCAGTGCGGGACTCCAAGCTACAGTGCGTCTGGAGCTGAACGTGTGCCCCGCCAGCCACTCACTCTCTTCCAAGGAAAAGAACAAGAATGGCCTCTCTCGCTACAGTCCGAGTGCCACACGTTACCTCTGGCTCTTGGTCCATCACAGGTACCCCTGTTCCTTCAGGTACGCCCTCTTGAGGTCTACGTAGGTGACCCGCTCCAGCTTGTCGCCCACGGCGGCTAGGTACGGCGTGGGCTCCAGTGCTCCGCTTTGTGTGTGCTGAGCGAGCAAGTCTCCCCCGCTTGCCGCCTGGCTGCTGCCAGCTCCGCCCTCGCGCGTGGCTGCGGTGAAGCACAGGAGGTGCTTCATGGCGCGGCTCATGCCCACGTAGAAGACGCGCTTTTCCTCTTCGCGTGGCCGCACGGGGTACTCGCCGATCCAGCACCCAGGCAGCAGCACCGCAGGCCACTCCATGCCCTTCGCGCGGTGCACAGTGCCAACAGTGACCTGTCCGATCCAGTGTGACGAAGTGCTGAGGGGAAGGCGACTGCCGTTACCGGTGGTGTCCACCCCTGCAGCTCCTGCTGGGTCATCTGCGTTCCCGACCTCCCGCATGGGACCGTAGTCATCCGAAGATACAAGCGACACGAACTCGTCCAGCACGCGATGCAGCACCACGGCGGGTGGGCGCAAGGCCTGCATGACGGTCCGAGTCGTGACGGTGCTCCCCGCACTGAAGTTGCTGACGGAGTCATCAGTTCCGGCTGCCTTGGGAAACGGTTGCGGCCGACTATTGCTGTGGTTGCTGCTTGGCAGGGACGGGCGGGACAGCGACGGCGCCTCCTCCCCTCTGCCTTCACCACTGTCGCCTTCCCTTCCCAGCTCATGTGCCACCTCACGCTCCAGCGCCTCCTGCACGGAGCGGTACGTGTGCAGGACCAACTCGGAGAGGTTCATACGCTGTTCCCGCCACACCGCCGCCTCCTCCTCGGGGTGCAAAACGTCTTCCTCGACGGCACCGTCACCACCGAATGCGGCACCTGGTCGTCGGCTGCCATGGTGTCGCCGACCCCATCTGTTGCTGACACCGCCGAGGCCGGCGCTGCTGCAGGAGGCGGAAGAAGGGCCGTAGCGCTGCTGCTGTTGATTGTGCTGCGAGGCACATTGATCCATGAGAAGGGCGCCAAGGCGAGGCTGGTACGCCGAAGCGCTGGCTCGCCCGGAAGACTCGTCAGCAGAGCGGTAATCACCCCAATCATCGGCGGAGTTACGCACTCGTTTCACCCCGCTCGTGGTTGCTGAGGTGGTGACGGTGCGAGCTGCTACCGCTGCCATGCTGTCACCCTCGTAGCCACCTTCGCGCAGGACATATCGAAGGACTTGCTCGACGTCGCAAGACGGCTGGGCGAGCAGTTCCTTGGCGTGCACCACGATGCGTACCACGCTACGGATGTTCTTCTGGTTCCTCTTGGATACCTCCAGCTTGGGGAACAGCTCCTGGGAAAAGTTGTGGTACACGAGTTCCTGCAAAACGGCAAAGAAGGAGTGCGTCTCGGGATGGACTCCAGGCGTGGTGACAGCGGGGCAGCCACCACCGATCGCCGAGGCACACGCAGCGCCCAGTCGCAAGTCCTCACTTCGCTGCCCCTGTGCACCTCCGTCATCCGCGTGAATGGTGTGGCGCCATGAGCGTATCTGCGCCGCTTCCGTTGAGCGGCGTGCCTGACAGACCGAGTCGAGCGACAGGAGGAACTTCTTGACTGCCCCGGCCGGCAGTCGATGCAGCGGGGCAGTGCTCAGCACCGTGCGCACATGCGTGTCGCCTTCCGGGCCGTGCGGCGACACGCATAGTCGCAGAAAGGCAAGCAACGAGCGCATGCTTGCGAGATGGTCCACCGACATTCCCTTCAGCTGCCGCACCGGAATGCGCTGTGACTGCAGTACATCGCAGTAGAGTTGCACCCGGCGACGAGAGCGACAGAGAATGGCGATGTCACCGTAGCCAAGACGGGCATCGCGACGGCGTAGCACGTGCTCGATCACCAGTGGCACCGCCTGCAGCTCATCCTCCTCACTGGCACACTGCACGAGCATCACGGCACGCTCCTCACGATGGTGGTGTGCCAGTTGAGCTGCCTTCACCACGCGGTTGGCTGCTTCAACAATGGGGCCGTCGCTGCGGTAGTTCATCGCCAGCGTCAGCATTGCCGCCTGGGGAAAGCGCTTCTTCCACACCCCAAAGACGTTTGGCATAGCGCCACGCCACGTGTAGATGCACTGATTCGGGTCTCCCACGCAGGTGACGCGACACGCATCGCCAGCCAGCAGCGCCAGCAGCTCCACCTGGATCTCGTTGAAGTCCTGAAACTCGTCGACGACGAAGTGCGTGTATTCGGCACGAAGCGCGGTACAGACATGAGATGGGACCAACTTTCCCTGTTGCTGGGGCTGGTGCTCGCCCTCGGAGGCCCGCTGCTCTTCGAGCTCCCCACTGCTTCCCTGCGGGGCTGCCAGTGCGCTAGCGGGGATGGGTCGGAGCAGCTCGTAGAACATCTGCTGCAGGTCCCCAAAGTCTACGGCGTTGTGCTCCTCATGCAGGGCCTTTTGGTAGTAGGGGAACAGGTATGCATCCTGCAGGCCAGGGTCCGATTGAGGAATCGGCGGCGTCTTCATCGTCTTCACTCGATTCACATAGTCGACGAGGTCCGCCACGGCCTCGCTGCTCTTTTCACGTTGCGCGTACGTGTCGACAACACGACGGGCGAGTTGGTGCTGCTGGCGGGCATCGAGGACGTGCGTATCGGGCTGGAGGACACAAAATCGGCGCAAGCATTCGAGGCCAAAGGCGTGAAACGTCTTGAGCTTCAGGGCGTGCGCCTGGCGGGCGAGTGTGGAAGGAAGGATAGACCGCACCCGCTCCCGAAGCGTCTCCGCTGCTTGACGCGTGAAGCAGATGCCGAGGATGGCGTGTCCCGGGACACCACTCTGGAGGAGGTAGGCGATGCGTGCCGCCATCGTCTGGGTTTTGCCGCTGCCAGCACCGGCCTGCAGTAGGAGTGCAGCGTCCGCCGGGTGCGTGGCGGCGCGTGTTTGCGACGCGTCCATCCGTGACAGCGCGTCGCAGCAAGGTAGAAGGGCTACAGGTGACGGGGATGGCGGCGACGACGACGACGACGGGAGCGGTGGTGGGGGCAGCGAGGTGGAGGAGACGAGTAAGGCACCACCGTGGTTCGCCGTCTGGAAATTAGCGTGGCATCGTTGCGCGACACCGGCTCCCTGCGTTACCAACACATCCGGCACGGTTGCGGATACCGCCACTTTGGCAGGAGCAGAGGAGGGCCCAACTAGTGTGCCAGGGGCCACTACTGCCACGCTGGCAGCAGTGGAGTGGTGGGGAGTAGCAGCACTGAGCGAGGGGGCCGTTGACACTCCGCCTGTGCTTTCGCCCTGCGACAGCGGTCGAGAGGTGTAGGTGAAGGAGGTGCGCGGCGCGTGTCCGACGCGCTGAGGCGGAGTGACCCCTGAGGCCTGCAGCGAGTGGGAGCTGGGTTGCGGGCTGCTGGCACGCCCACTACAGGAGCCCTCACTGGTGGCGATGAGGACATTGCGCACTTCCTGCATCGCAGTCTTCTCTCTCGACTTGGCTTCTATCGCGCTATTCTAGGCTGGTGTGTGTGTAAAGACGACGACAAAGAAGAGAAAAAACAGAGCCAATGCCGGTAGTGGCCTGAGTGGACGGAGCCCGCAGTGCGTGTGTGTGTGGGTGTATGTGCGTGTGTGTATGCGTGTAAGCTAAGACACTGAACAAGGACGAATAAAGGAGGAGGCAAGGGAGGGGAAGAGGTGTGTGCATGTATGTGTGTGTGTGTGGAGGGGGAATAGCAGTCCTGTCGATCTATGAAGCTCTTTCTCTCTGATGTCGTTGGCGATGCGCATTCTACTCTCCTAGCGCAAGCTACACGAAGGGTGAGGGGTGTGGGGCGAGGAATGGGGCACACAGGTAGCCAGCGGCACACACAGAGGGGAAGAGCGGCACTTTTTTCCCCTTCCGGGCCGGGGAGTCGAAGGCACGAGGAGTGTGGCCATGGGGCAGCGAAGAACGCGGCTGAGAGGGAAAGCGGCTCTGTAGGTGCTTTGATGCGAAGGCGTAAAGCATGTTTGCTCCACATCAATGTGTACCTTTAGAGAAGAGAGGAGGGGTGGTGGTGGTGGTGGTGGTAGTGGGTGGGGGTGCGATAGTGGTGGTGGTGGTGAATAAGCATACCAAACAAACCAACAAGTGGAGGATAGAGATGCTGCATGCCCCACCCTATTTACCCACGTAGCGGTGAAGTTTTGCCGCTGCGCATTTTTGGACGGGAGGAGGAAAGCGATAAAAAAATGCCGCCCCCCACCCCACCCCACAACAGTCACAACACGCGAACGGTCAGAGCGAATGAGCGAAACAAGGGAGGGTAAAAAATGGGGAAAGCAAGGCGAAAAAAGCGCACGCGGGGATGACACACACACACACGAACGATAGCCAAGGCGGCGAGAACATAGGTATCTGGGGCGCAAATCCTGAGAAAGAGGAAGATAGAGGCGGGCAAGCGTCAACGTAGTTACCCCCCTACTCCCCTCTCCCCCTCCACACACACACAAGTCAGTGATTAGCACGGGGAAGAGCAACAGGGGACACCAACGAAAAGCGAGGCGCGGGCGAACAGCCAGAGCAGTACCTGAGAAGAGAGGACTGTTCACGACACAGCCATACCCATACTGTGCACATTTACTCAAACGACGAAAAGCACAGTCGAAGCCACGTAAGAGATACGTGACAGTGGAGAGTGAGCAAAGCCGCATCGATAGAGAGAGAGAGAGCAGAGGAGAAGAAAGCCATACCCAACCGAGGGAGAACAGATCGAAATGAGAGGCGAAATCAAGAAAAAAAATCAGCGATAGAGAGACAGACATCGGTAGGTACATGCGGAGAGAGGCGCGCGCTCAAGAGAAGAACGGAAGAAGAAACAAAGCGGACACAGTCATGCGGTTGTGCGCTCCACTTCCGAAAAGAGAAACAACGCGAGGGAGTGAGAGAGAGAGAAGGTTGTAGCGCTTCATAGGTGCACTTTCTTTTCTGTTCGTTTTCTTTCGAACATTTTCACCCGCATGCGTCTGCGTAGACGTTTGTTTTGATTATGCTAGGGGGAGAGGGAGAGGGAGAGAGGGTACGCGCGTGTGTGTGTGTGTGAGCCAACCACAGACGTGTTTATGCACACGTGTGTATATACGCACGCATTTGTTCTTCTAAAAGAAGTGCCAGTGAGTGGCATGGAGAGAGGGAGGAGGAGAAAAGAAACAACAAAAATGAGTGCGACACCCCCCCAAATCGATAGCACAAAGCGGTGGTGCTGCTGGTGGCAGCGCGAGGTGAGGGAGTGTGAGGCTGGGGGAGGGAGCGACTGAGAGACAAAAAACGAAAAGAGCGAGGCGGAACTGCGCTCTACCACGTTTCTTCGCCTCCCCTAGACCAGGGCTTACCGCACGCAGCATGTCATGAGGGCGTGTGCGAAGGGTGGGGGAAAGAGGAGGATGGTGAATGAGTGCCAATGCTGGTGCTGTCGTTTCCACGGAGCCTTCGTCTAGACGGCATAGATGGCCATCAGCGCCAGGATCAGAGTCAACACGGGCAACAGCATAAATGGTGGGGGGGCGGCGGCATCGTGGTACTGCGGCGGGGCGAGGGAGCACCTGGCGCCTTCGGAGGCACAGTTGGTGGGAGACCTGCAGTTGACGTTGAAGGGCCCTGAGCCCATTGCCTGGAAGAGCGCATTGGTGAGCGCTCGGGACACCCAAGACGGCGGTTTGCAGCCGCAGAAGTGGTTGTCCACGAGGCTAATGGTCTGAAGGCCGGCGATGTTGCCCCACGTATTCGGCAGTGGACCGCGCAGCACGTTTTGAGACACGTCAATATTCTTCAGCCCCCGCAGCGTCCAGTGCGGCAGGCTGCCGCACGCGCTGCAGTTCTTCAGGATGACCGTCTCCAGGGAGCGCATCGCGTTCCAGCCCATGGGAATGGTGCCAAACAGGTTGGTGTTCGTGAAGTTGAGCACCCGCACCCGCGTGAGGCCCCCCCAGGTGTCCTTGAAGCCGCCTGTGATGTTCATGTTAGTCACCGCAATCTCGGTGAGAGCAACATTGGCGCCATTGACCGTCGCTTGCAGCTCTGGAAGGCTGCCAGTAAACCCAGCGTTGTCGATGGCGAGTGTGGTGCTCGTGTCAGAGTTGCAGCTGATGTACGGCCACGTGCACCACTCATCCCCAGTCCACACATCTGCCAGATCAGGCATCGAGACCGTAAAGGACTGCAGAAACGCAAGCGTGGAGGCGTTTTGTGCACCGGTGAGAGCCGCACGCGTCACGTCACCGACGAGGAGAAAGATGCACACGACAAACACCATCAGCATTGCCATGTTGAGACAACGAGCGTGCTGGGTCGTGTACATGATTTCAACCAACTCGATTGGCGCTTTTCTCCCCTTCCGCTTCCAGAAAAAGAGGAAATCGAGAACACACAAGGTAACGGTAAACACAAAGCGATGAAGTAGCGACAGCTGAGAGAGGCGAGGTGGGGTGTGGGTGTGTGTGTGTGTGTGTGTGGGGGGGGGAGGGGGGTAAGGGACAGCCTCTGCGTGTGTGTCTGTGTCTCGCAGGGGAAAAAAGAGAAAAAACTGAGCAAGACTACAAGTGAGGAGAGAATCGAGGCGTATGCGTGTGCTCGTACGTATGCAGGCCCGCGTGCGCGCCGACGACGAGTGACTGATGCGGGCACACGTTATCTCTGTTGACCAAAGCCACCACAACCGCAGCAAAGAAGAAGAAGAATAATAGGCCAGTTAAAAATGTGATATGCGCGCTTATCAGTGCGCATATCACGCCCTACACGAGTGCGTTAGTGGACCGAGAGAGAGAGAGAGAGAGGAAGAGAGAAAGAGCGACTTGAAGGACGAATAATGCGAAAAAACAATGAAGGAGGAAGAGCACCAGGTGGAGTGAGGTGGGTGGTGGTGAGGGGGCGAATAGAGCGAGGAGAGAAACACACACAGTTAAACACAGGCAAAGCACACAAGGAGAGAGTGAGAGAGGGAAGAGACAAGAAGAAAAGTCCACTGGCAACAAGAGAAGGAAGAGCAAACGACCAGAAAAAGGCAAATGAGAGGGTACAATGGCGGCTGCTACGAGAGAGGGAGAATGGGCGGATAAAGTGGGGTGAGGAGGAGGAGGTGATTAGGGTGGAAGCCAAACAAGCAAACACCCAACACACCAGTCAATGAAGGACGCTGCTACGCGTGTGTTTGCGAGTGCCTTCCTCTGTACGCTTTTTGGAGACTTTTATCGTTGGCTTATCGAGAGAGCGACACGTGATGTGAGGAGGCGGAGATGAGAGAGAGAGAGGGAGAGAGGGAGGGAGGGTGCGGACACTCTCTTTTGAAGTCTTTCCTTCTCCCTTCTTTTATGTGGTGGATGTGTGCGTGCGTGTGTAGGCGTCTTGCTCAGGGGGCAGAGGCGAGGCCAGGTAAGAAGTGTGAAGCTGCCTACGACTACAGCAAGGAGAGAGATGCGGCAGTAGAGTCCAGCTGTCAGAGGGTTAAAAGAATCTGTTCGAGACGCATGCACACATACACAAGGAAGACAAAAATGCAGAGGAGGCACGTGTGAGAGTGTACGCACTTGTTAGTAAGTGGAGGAGACGGGCGAGCCTATACGCGTGCGCGTATGCAGTGTGGAAGCATCAGCAGAAGCGGAGGGAGACCACACACACACATCACCAATAACAAGATGGTCGCATTGGCCGGGAAGCAGAGAGAGAGAGAGAGAAATGGCGCGATGTGCATGAAGAGAGAAGGTAGAGAGGGAGAGGGAGAGACGAGGGACCATTTAGGGAGGGAGAAGACATGTGCATATCTCTGCCAAGGAGAGAGGGGGTCAGGAATCAAGACACCATTCTCACTTCCTCCTGACATAACCACCCGCGCCCCATCACAGCTGTTAGTGGAAGGGGAGATCACAACGAAAAGGGCGCAGAAAGAGGGGGGAGGCACGCCGTGTTACGGTCTTTGAGGCCTCCCACAAATCCTTCGCGAGCGTTACACTTTTCTCCTCTTCTCTGTCGTAACGCGCGCTCATCTCTCTCTCACACTGCCGCTTCCTTGTGGAATTTGTGTCTGGGCGTGCGGGTCAGTGTGCATACTCTCGCACAGGCGTACCGCGCTTCGACACTCATTACCGCACAGCACTTCGAAATTGTGCGGGGCGCGTGTCGCTGGGAAATGGTCGGCGGGTTTCGAATGAGGATCGGCCAGGATGGGGCGTGGGTGGCGGCGTCCGCACGGGGGAGCAAGCGGGGCCCCCGCGCGCGCCCAAAGCAGAAGGGACGTCTTTGCCACCCTCGACCAGAGCCCCGGCTGCGCAGCAGCAGCCGCTGCCAGCGGGAAAGGCCTCGTCCTGGCCAACGGTCTAGCCAACGGGCGAGGGGGGCGGGCGGGCGTAGCAAAGACCCTGCAAAGCTTCTTGTGCTGTTTCGGCCCCGCACGAGAGGAAATTATGGAGTGAGGAGGAATGTCATGTGGGCTGCGGTGGGAGTGGCTAGGGTGCCTGAAGGAGGTCGTGGCGGTGGGGAGAGGCGACGATAAGGGGTAAGTGGAGGAGAGAGTGGATACGCGAAGGCAGGGCGGGGTACCACTCCAGGCGTGTGCGTGTGCCCGAAACAGCATTGGATAAGGGAGAGGGATGTTGCGGGGAAGCGCGTTGCTTACTCGGCGGAGAGTCCGATAGTGATACCCACGCCATCAAAGGTTGGTGGCGAGCGACACGCACGGCGTAGGAGAGGGGGAAGGGTGACCGTCGCAAGGGGCCAGGGTGGGAGGATGAGAAGCACCTGGTGGCACAACTGTCCGGTGGTGCTGCGGTTGGAGAAGCGGTGTTCTTACATTGGCAAACGCATGACCCCTTCGGCTCCGTGATCCTCCAGATCCCTAGAGAGGTGTGTGCTGTTGTTCCGGCGTACGTCAGTGAGTCGACTTCCTCATACGTCTATCCACTGTGTGGCATGTCAGATGCAAATGTGTCGGTGTATGCAAGTGAGGGAGAGTTCCCCATAACTGGAGTGACGGTGCCGGTCGTGCTCCGGTGCATTGGGGGGGGGTGAGGGGTGAAGCAGACGGAGGGTGGGTGGTAAGACGGCCGATACGGTGTTAGTATATTGGGACGCGTGTTTGGTTTGTGTGTGCCGGTCCTATGCAAAGGCGGTGAGAGCGGTCAAAGACACCCACACGCAGCTCGCACACACATGCAGAGGAAGAGAGTGAGAGAGAGGAGGAGGAGGAGGAGAGGGCGACTACGAGGAATCGTCTCCCTCGTGCGAGCTGCTGTGACAGCCGCTGCCGTTGACATCCCTGCTGTTGTCGCTGTTCATCTGCCGCGCTACGGCGATGCGTGCCGCCTCTACCGCGGCGTGCATGCTAATCGGCACCCCGTCTTCATCCACGTCGGACAGGAGTGCGGTCACCGTGGCTGCGGATCCACCTGATGTCCTTGGCAACGGGAAAATTGGGGTGGCGTAGAGCAGCTGTTCCATCGTGTGGAAGTTGTGGTAAATCTCATGCGCATGGTAGCTGTCTCTCACTTGTGGGAGGAGGGCGCGAAGGTGACGTGTTAGAGCTTGAACCCGCTTGTGGCGTCGTTGCCGTGCTGTGCGCCACTCGACCTCACGTATGAGGGACGCTATGGGATAGTCCGGCTCGCCGGTGCAATGAGTGATGATGATGCCAATGAAGTCGGGTGCTACACCGGTGCTTATGCGCATTTGCCCACCACGATGATGGCCGCTACCGCCGATGGCGTTGCTGTCGTCGCTGCCGTTGCTGTCAGTGACTGTCGTTGCGGACGTGTATTCATCGCTGTCGTCGTCGTTGGAGTCGTGTGGCGGCGAAAGATCACTAGCGTGTGCGCTGCTTCTGCAGGGTTCGTCCTCCCCACATGGCGATTGTTGGTGTTGATCCAAGGAACGAGCAGTCAGTACTACGGGTGCGGAATTTGACTCGGCAGGCTGGCTGCTGCTTGTAGCTGCGGCTGTGTCGATTTCTGCCTCGGCTTGTCTCACCTCTTCCTCCTGGCGGGCACCCTTCTTGCGTATACGGTTATCGTTACTGGTCTCTGATATGCTGCCGCTCTTGTCGCCGCGGCGGAGACGTTGTGCAGCGTGCAGGCGGTCTAATGCGGCGAAACCCCACCCCAGGAAGGCGCCACAGTTGCCGCAGGTGCAGAAGCACCACGCATAGCCGGAGAAGAAGGAGTGCTCGGAGGAGTAGACGCACGTGTCACACTCCACGAAAGGCGGTGCGTGAAGCGTGGTGGAGGCAATATCATGCGGTCCTGTCGCATCCGCCGGTTGTGCAGGCGCTGTGGAGGCATCCTCGACCTGCACTGGTCCCTCGCACTTCTCTGCGTCGAGGGGTGCAGCGACCGTAGTCGAGGTATCCCTGTTATATGCCTGCGAAGCACCCACGTCTAGTGGTGGAGCGGCGCTACTTGGCGCTGAGGCTCGATGCACTGTCACATATGGAGTCAAACGCAACAGATCAAACCGATGTGCGTTCGGGTTCGTGGCGCTGTACGCCTGTATGGGCGGCGACCCATCGGCAAAGAGGTCCAGCTCGTAGCTGTACACCTGCTCTCTCCACGCAGGAACCGCCGCCTCCGCCGGCAGCACGTCCCACAGCGAACCAATAGGGCAGCGACAGTTGTCACAGAGAAGAGCTGCGATGGTGTCAGGCGGGCGAGGGGCGACCGAAGCGGTGGCTGTGGACAGGGAGGGAGGGGATGCACTCATATAAGCAGCGGAATATAGGAAGAGAGCAGAGAGGATAGGTGAGCAATTGACTCTCTCGCGTGCGTATACCTCTGTGTTGCGCTGTTTGTGCTTGAGACTTCGGGGATGCGTGTTGTGGTAGCAGGGCTGCAGAAACTGGGGAGTGAGGGGAGGGAGGAAGGAATGACTAACGACCCAATGTGCATTGCCGTGTGCCCTACCCTCGCCTTCTCTTTCTCATCTTGTTTTGCCTGCCCGCCTCCTTCCTCCCTCCACGGCAACGGTCGCTGGCGCCTTGTCTGTCACTCTTTTCCCCGTCTGAATGCACCACTCTCTCGTTTGTTATGAGAAAGACGCACACAAACGTTGGAGGACTTGTCGTGAGAAGAGGAAGACACGGAAGGCGGGGTTGGGAGAGGAGGGTAATGAGAGAGCGCTTTTCTTCTTATCCCAACGCGCCCACTCTCTCCCACAGAGGACGCGTCACCAGGCCCCACCCCACCTCCTCGCCTCGCAGCCGCTCCCGTCGTGCTGGCCGCCACGTGGTGCCCCCCTCGGGGAGACGCCTAGGCGCGTTACCCCGTCACTGGCAGGGATGGGGGGGGGGGAGGGGGGCTGTCCGGCTTCCTCACACCGAGAGTGGGGTGGGGGTACGGAATCCCGGGGATACCGTGCGCTGCGGTGTCCTCGGTTACCAGGGACGGTGAAGTGGAACCATACGAAAAGCATTAATACGAGGGGGTGGGGGCTGCTGCAGTACGCGTGAGATAGGCGGGTGCGTGCGCAGGCATTTCCCTGTCTGTCTCTCCGTGTGTTTGCATCTGTTGAGCGTAAAGCAACGAAGCTAATTTCTATGTATCAGCCCCCCCCCCCCCCCCCACACACACATACATCGG